>NW_010228067.1:1190-9753 GCF_000690775.1 Eurypyga helias
CGGTATTGGGCATGTGCCCCACCACTGAGTGGTGGGTGAGGTTAAGCAAAACAGTTCTTAAAATATGCTAATTCATTCTCGGAAGTAGCGACGCACCTCAATAAAAGAACCGTGACAACCAGCATTAAATGGAATTCCCCACCTGATGTGAAGTCGAATCGGACTGATGGGACGCCGCAACTCCATGGTGGTAGCTATTGCACCTTTACTTTCCTTTTTTTCCATCTTTCTCTCTCTTTCTTGCATCTCCGCGAATTTTGATGTAACTATTAAACTTCTTTTCTTTATGGCATCTGACCTCGTTTGTGTCTTAATCTCACTCTGGGAATTACAACGAATCTCCCCCGACCAGACCTTTCCGGGTCGGGACTTACTTTCCTTTTTTTCCATCTTTCTCTCTCTTTCTTGCATCTCCGCGAATTTTGATGTAACTATTAAACTTCTTTTCTTTATGGCATCTGACCTCGTTTGTGTCTTAATCTCACTCTGGGAATTACAACGAATATCCTCCGACCAGACCTTTCTGGGTTGGGACAGCTCATCATAGAATGCAGTCAGGTTGGTCAGAAACAACCTCTTCCCAATCCCCTTCCTGTCTTTCAGATGCTTTGGAAAGCACAACAGAGGATTTTGAGCCTTCCCAGGGATTGAGGATAAGTTAACAAGACCTGTACCTACCTAGATCCTCTTCTTGACCTTCTTGAAGATGAGTTTTGTCTTTTTCCTGGCAGGAATGTCTCCCAGCCACTGTATGGTTTCAAGAACAGCAGACAGAGTCTCAGCAGCTATATTAGCCAGATCCTTTGGCACCTTCAAGCACATCCCATCTGGTCCAATGGACTCTTAGGTATACAACTTGCATCGGTGGTCCCTAAGTCTATGTCCTTCTGTGCAAGACATATCGTTTCCCTAAACTCTATTGCTAAGGAAGTTGGGATTCTTGAGGGCAGAACTTGTCTGAAAAAGCCTGAGGCTTATATCTTAACTGATGCTGCCTGTGTATAGTTTAGACATATTACATTAGTGCAGTGTGTGTATGTGTGAATGGTTTCTCTGTTAGAACAGTATACTATACTTGTCGCTCTAATGGAAGTAATTTATGTGCATAGATTTCACAAATCTAACTGATTTGCTTCAGCTACCTTTGTCTTTACATGGCAAAAGCTCCCAGTGGTCTGATTGTCTTGGCAATGTAGTTCTTAAATATTGATCGCTATGTGCATAACTGTGCACGCAGTTATCTGTGCATTAAAAAATTCTGTTGAGTTAGACTGCCTTCACTTAAAGTCCTTGATTTTCAGTTTATATCTGCTTCTACCTGGCTATATTTATCTAAGAAAGAAAATAATGATAGAAAAATAAGAAGAGGTCTAATCTAAATATAGAACTTCTGGAAAGGCTTAAAGATCCACAGCAAATTCTGTCCCTACAGGTTTTCCAGAATTTGGGATTTGGCTAAGAAGCTATAAACAATGCTTACCGAACTGAAACACCCCAAGTTCAACCTCCTCAAACGTATCTCCATGGTTTCCCAGGCGTATTGAAGGCAGGTTTTTGATGTGTATACTTTACTCATGCCCAACACCTGATTGCAAAAGGGTAGTCTGTCATCTGTTTCTTCTCTACCATTCCTGAGCACAGACACAGCAAGGGAAAATGTATGCATGGAACCGATACAGGCAATTCCTGTTTCATCATGTATCCTTCATTCAATGGCAGGAATTGAAGGATTCTGCAAGATAGTAGCTGGTTTATCTGCCTCTAGCTGTTTACTAAATAGAAATGTTGAAAATGTTGCACTTTTTCTCCCAGGCATACATTTTTTGACAAAATGTCATAGCATACAAGACACTCTGTCACCTCATATACCAATGCTTGAGCTTGTTCCTTATTGGTGTGTCCTGCAATGTCCTTGATGGATTTGGTATTCTACTGTCAAGTTCCACAATAGCATGAGCATGACATCTGTGTGAAGAATCAGATGTCGTTTCCCAATGGTGATATCGCAGCTTTCACTACCAGACAAGTTCAGCAATGAACAATGCTCTGCAGCTTAACAGACTCTGTCCCTCACACCTCCACCATTTCCTGCAAGAACATATTTCCACTTGGTATCCTCATGTGCCCCTGATTCCACCTAATTTAGCCCAAATGGGACACATAGAGTGAAGAACCATAAAGAGATCTGTGAATCAGCTAGGCAATGCTGTCACCAATATGGGATTTCAGTATTATTTAGAATGCCCTGGTCTAACGAACCTCATATTTATGGTTGTTGAGAGCAAGGAAATAATTTTCCTACAAATAAGTGTGAGTGTACAAGTCAGGAATTCCAAGCTGTCTAGAGGAAACCCTTCTACCTGTCTGGGTTCTTGTTCATCATGCTTTTGAAACAGAGACCAAGCTCTGGCTTTGGTGAGTGAAGGACCAGAGAGGTGCCTTGTTTCCATGAAAACATCTTGTGAAGGCACATTCTCCAGTTCCTTGTGGGAGTCAGAGAAGGTTCCGGTTGGTTTCCACCCTGCAAGAACCTAAAGGAGGAGAAGTGCACTTTGCCAACCTGACACACCTAAGAAAAAAGAAGCAAATTTAAGGCAGTTTTTATCAATATCTTCTTGGTGACATCCTTACCTTTGTACTTTAAACAATATTTGAAGGGCAACTTCCAGTCGTAGCAAAGCCATATTTGAGTTTCTTTGCCTGCGTTTCCAACAAAGCCTTCAGAACTAATACAGACAGTAGGGTGTGAGTATGAATTACTTCCAGTTTCACCAGTCCAGTTTAATTTAATCATACCTATTAATGAAAGATATTATGACCTTTTTGTTAAAAGTCCGTTATTCTCTGCTCATCAGAATGACAATAAAAAGGAGAAGCTTACAGCAATGTTGTCTCTATGAATCTTCACTAAGGTTATTTTTTTAAGGAAGAGACAACTGCGACTGTGATTATTTCAGCAAAGACCATAACAAGAAGAGGACAGAGCTCTTTTAATATTGCTGAAGGTGACCTTCAGGCAACTTGGCTGAGAAGATTCTAGAGTAAGATGATTTTTCTGCTGAGTAGGTTGAAAATATGAGTACTGCCCCAGAATTAAAGTCTAGGACAGTAAAACAGATAACATGCATCATTAGGAAGCCCAATATTCCAATACACTACAGACAATCAGAGACAGAAAGTTGGAAAAGCAACTTTGCCAAGTCCTCTCCTTTATAAATCAAAATTAAAACCATGGTTCTGAAACGATGAAGTTTTGCTTTTTAACTATTTATTTAATGAACTTTAAATAAAGATGCCTTGTTTAAAGACAATTTTAGAAACAATGTTTTAAGCTGGGGTTTTCAGAATATTACAGCTATAACTTCTGATGGAATTCAGGGAATATTTAGGATCCTAACTTTTAGATTTCTTTGAAAGTCTTTGTCTAAAATGGTATAGCAGTTTTGAATTTGAAATCAAACCTACGTTACCTTGTCAGTATCAATCTTGTTCAGTTATAAGAGTGCATCTTAATTCCTACACTTCAGTCATAGCAACCAAGGAATGCATCCAGAAGCCTTAAGGTAAAATCTGAATTTGAATAACTCAGAAAAATTTATTCTGGTTTTGATCACATGCACCACTTTTCATCATGCAGAAATCCACTGACAAGCCACAGTGTCTGGTCAAGACCTATGAAATATTACCTGTTAAGAGCTAGAACTGATCAAATTTCTCCAAAAATATACCCTGAGGCTTTAGAGTTTAAATTTGGTGTCCAAATATTTTATCAAACCAAAGTGTGGAACTCCATCTCTTTGATGAATAGTATAACCTTATTTGCTATTCATGAAAAATTTTCTTCACGTTGAGAATTTTAGGTCAAATCATATTCTAAGCATGTTATTTGCAACCTGATACTTGCTGCTATCATTTTAAAGCTCTCATTTGAAATGTTTTTCTAATGTATTTAATGAACAAAAAGGCCACTCTGTGTGTTGCTGGATGTGGAAACCTCCTCTGCAGAGAAAGTGAGACCTTATCAATGAATAGGAAGCATACAGGAATGTAGGATTTGCAGGTTATGGACTTGATAGCAACCAGAAAATGTCACATAGTTCAGGAGTGGTTATCAGATGTCCACGTCACACGTTCCTGTACACCACAGTCGGCATATTCTGGAGCTTTGCAGAATCACAGAGCACTTTATGTTGCAAGGACCAGTGAGCATCATCAGGTATTGGATTGTCTGCTCCAAACAGGACCAACTTGAAGGATAATTCAGGTTGCTTAGGAAAAACTGTTTGGAATATGGCCAAGATGGAGATTTCATAAACTCTCTGGACCCCTATTCCAGCCTTTGACAAGCTACACTGTGAAAACTTCTTCTCTAATGTTTATCTCAGTAATATATAACAGATGATGAACCATGGAAGAAAAGGAAAAAAATAAAAAACAAACCACCAAATAAACAAAACAACAACAACAACAACAACAACAAAATCCCAAACCCACAGTCATGGTTGAAACTTGCCACAGGAAAAAAGACCAGTGGAAAATACTTCCTTGCATAGCAGGAAACTTATGAAATGCAAGCTCAATAGCTTTGCAGACCACACCAACCTGGGTGGGAGTGCTGATCTGCCCGAGGGCAGGAAGGGTCTGCAGAGGGACCAGGACAGGCTGGATCCATGGACCAAGGCCACTGTGTGAGGGTCAACAAGGCCAAGGGCTGGGTCCTGCCCCTGGGCCACAACAATTCCTGGCAACGTTACAGACCTGGGGATGAGGGACTGGAAAGATGCCTGGTGGAAAAGGAGCTGGAGGGGTTGGTCCACAGATGCTGGGTATGAGGCGGCGTGTATCCAGGTGGCCAAGAAGGCAGCCAATGGCATCCTGGCTGACATCAGGAACAGTGTGGATGAGGACATCATACCATTTTGTTTCTCCTACTGATTGACAGTAGCTGAGACTCCCCGAACGGCTCTTTTTGTCATAATGCAGAGGCTGAGGGGAGGTCTCTTCACTCTCCACAACTCCCTGAAAGGAAGGTGCAGGGAGGGTGGAGGTGTTGGTCTGATCTCCCAAGTGACAAGTGATGGCACAAGAGGAAATGGTCTCAAGTTGCTCCAGGGGAGGTTTAGATTGGATACAAGGAAAAACATTTTCACCAAAAGGGCTGTTGGGCATTGGAACGAGCTGCCCCAAGGAGTCACCATCCCCAGAGGGATTTAAGAGCCATGTGGACGAGGTGCTCAGGGACATGGGTTAGTGGTGGGCTGGGCAGTGCCAGGGTAATGATTGGACTGGATGATCTTACAGGTCTTTTCCAACCTAAATGATTCCATGATTCTATGGAATAGAACACCTACAATGTGCCTTGGGTTTGGACCATAACCCTTGCTTCAGCAGATGGCAAAAACCTACTCTGTGATTTCCAAACTGTCCTTTCCTGGTTTCAGATAGAGCATTTTAAGTTTCACGCTAAGGAAGGAAGTCAGCCACTCCAACCATATTAATACCAGGGATCTTAATGCCACGAGGAGCTGTGTTGCACCCTGACGTACCTTCTATCACTAGGTTTAGCTACTCTCTACTAGATCATAGGACAACTCCTTTCCCTCCTCCTCCCTCCTCATTCTCCCCAATTCACAGGTCAAAGAAAATATAAGTATGGAAAAATACTCTGTCCAGGTTCTACAGAAGACCAGGCCAAATTCTGCAATATATGATTAATAGAACTGAAATAATGTACAAACAAACAACAACTGGATCTTTAAATAAAGATGCCAGTGAATCTGCTGCCAAATGATGCAGATCACAAGCTTAATTTTGTGTCTCTAGGAGAGCTCTCACAGAATTGCCATGATAAACATCATAACCTGCAGCATAAAATATTCTTCCCCACTAATGTGTTTGAAGGCTGGTTCCAGAACTTTACACCTCGTGTAGTTAGAAACCATCTAATTTCCAGTTTTTCATAACTAATTTACATCCATTTGATCATATGCCAGAATTAGCTTCCAGTTTGAATCATTTCCTCCTTCTTTGATATTTATATCCGCAGTGATTGAAATATTTGGGCTGGCCACCAATGGACATGGAAATGCACATGTTGTCCCCCTCCCCTGCTCTCCAGAGGGATAAAGCAAGAGTTGTGACACGGTTCACGTGATGGAGAGGGAAAACGTTCTTTGCGGCATTGTTCAGAACACGTCTGGATAAAGGCAGGATGTTTCAGTAATCAAGATACAGGATGAAGATCGTTTGAACAAGGATCTGGGAGCAGTTATGTAGAAAGAATTGGCAG
The DNA here is from genome assembly GCF_000690775.1 of Eurypyga helias. Classification (NCBI taxonomy): domain Eukaryota; kingdom Metazoa; phylum Chordata; class Aves; order Eurypygiformes; family Eurypygidae; genus Eurypyga; species Eurypyga helias. The sequence continues at coordinate 7,480 of NW_010228067.1, forward strand.
GATTTAGAGGCATCCTGGATGTTAGGAACTGCAGACAATAAAGATGATGCCAGGCTACTGGCCTGAGTGACAGGCAATAATACTGGGCTGCACACAGTGATCGAGAAAGGATAATGGTAGTAATGATAATAGTAACCAGTTCTGATAACAATGCATAATGAACCAATTATTACAATACTCTTTTGAGACCACTGCTGTTATTCAAAAAGTCCACATCTGCAGTCACCACTTAAAACTATGTATTTATACCCTCTGACAAACATTAAAATAACTGTGATGCATCCTTTACTCAGGGATTCAAAAAGCAAGGAGTCACGAAAATGGCTGGTTTTGAATTGTGTTGCTAAAGAACACAAAGAAAGTTAACCAAAAGATAAAGTTATCTTGAGCCAACCTTTTCCCTTCTTCGTAGCCTATACTTGTATTTCTGCCTTCCTTCCACCTTTTACTCGTACTCACATACCAGTCAATCAGGGCTCCAAACAGAGAGTGTAATATTTTTCTCATTGCAGTGGTTGGATAACCAGAATGCTTTAATTTATTGATGTATCTCTACTAATTAAGTAATTCTGCAAATTATATTTTAATAGTGTTCCAGACAACAGTCAGGACATTTTTGCAGTTTCCTTTCATCATTTGTCTTCATTTACAAGGATCTGACAAGCTGAGTGGCCTAGACTTGATTTCAAATGATCTACTGTAATATCTGACCAAAAATGGTAAATTATTTTATTAGAATGTGACCTTATTTTAAGGGAAAAGCTATTCTAGTTACCTTGTAAGACAGTATTAATCCATTTTGGATGTCCCAATATGTTTAACTTTGACACATAATGTGTGCATGCACAGTGCAAGAGGACGCATTCTCTGCTTTATTGACTTTCTAACTTGATACAGTCCCTGTTCTTAGATACAGAAAAGATAGAAGAACTAAGCTAAAATATGTTAATTGACATATAGAGCCAGTTTAATGGAAAAAGTAAATGACAAATCTCCTGATCATACTCAAAGATACATATTGCTAGATAAGGGAGGAAAACATGTTTCTTCCAGTGAGCTGCGTGTTTGTATAATTACAACAATTTCTAAGATCAGTAGAACTACTTTGTTGAAACTGCACTGCTTTATTAACTAAATTAATTTGTCAGGAATACTGCTTTCTTTTGGTAGGGAATGTATATTTTTTGCAATAATTTGAAACACTGACATTATTCTGTTAGTTTAGACTGAAAACCAGAACTTTAAATTTGGAAACCAGTAGACATTTTCTTTCAACATTCTCTGCTGTTAAGAATACTATCACAGTCCTGAACAAGCACCTTTTTTTTCAGTTTGACCTGGGCACACACTCCTTGCTCTAGTCCCTCGGGAGAGCTCAGGAGAGTGATGTTCCCACCAGGTCCCGCATTCCCTGCCATCAGCCCGTCTTGGAGCCAACGTCTGAACTGCAGATCTCGCCTGATGTGCTAGTGTGGGTCGAGTGCAGAAAAGGTCTGCTGCCAAGAGACAGGGCATGGAAACCCAGCTGCAGAAGATACAGGGAGATAATGCCATTGAGGGACAGAGAAATGTTAATCTTACATAACTCTGACCCAAATCAGAATCAACTGAATTTAGAATGGCAGAGAAAAATACTGCCTTTCACATCAGATGATGACTAGACATTTTCATTTCTATTTTCCCAAAAGAAACGTTCAATTCTTGATAAAGATTTTGGAGGGATTTTTACAAAGAAGGCAGAATTTATCCTAGGACCCTGCTCTCTCATGACCTCTCTGAAACAAATCCTTAACCAACTGCAAAGGCAGACGCATTATTTCCCTGTGCTGATGACCACGTCCAACTCATTTCCCCCTCTGTGATCTAGGAAAACCAAGCCAGCACTGTCACTGCCAGCAGGCTCTTGGGGAAATCTTCCCTTCGCCTTTCCCTCCTGCCCTCCGAGCAACGCTTTCCAAATCCAATGAGAGCGTATGCAGGTCTTCTGGCACATCTCTGCTCGCTAACATCTACAAATGATGCACCTGCTTGTTGCGCATACCCAGCTGCACGTACACCAGGCAGCCGCAGCCCCTCCATCTGCAGACGGCTCAAAAACCCTTTGCTTTTCTTGGAACGAATCACAGGACACAAGAGAAAATGCCCTGAGTTTATCCAGGATTATATCTTTTCCCCATTTACTTTTTCCTTCTCTCCTAGCATTTTGAAAATTTTATTTTCACGAAGTAACTATCTCGTAAGGTAGTAAATTGGTGGAGAGTGGACAGAGAGCAG
>NW_010228068.1:0-26947 GCF_000690775.1 Eurypyga helias
AGCGGCTGAGGGAGCTGGGATTGTTAAGCTTGGAGAAGGGGAGGCTGAGGCTAGATTTTATTGCTCTCTACGACTACCTGAAAGGAGGTCGTTGCGTGGTGGGTGTTCGTTTCTTCTGAATAACAAGTGACAAGAGGAAACCGCCTCTAGTTGTGCCAGTGAAGGTTTAGATTGGATATTAGGAAAAACTTCTTCACTGGAAGGGTTGTCAGGCATTGGAAAGGGCTGCCCAGAAAAGTGGTTGAGTCACCATCCCTGGAGGTATTTAAAAGACATGTAGATGTGGTGCTCAGGGACATGGGTTAGTGATGGACTTGGCAGTGTTAGGTTAAGAGTTGGACTTGATGATCTTAAAGGCTTTTTCCAACCTAAATGATTGTGATCAACATTTGGTGATCTCATAGGCTCTTGGATCAGGTCTGATTCTTATCAGTACTTTATTATCTACAATATATAAGTGAAGGCTAAGAAGCCTTAGTCCTAAGGGGTGTCACTGTATTTCAGTGCTAATGTTTTTTCTTCTTTTTGGTAGAAATGTCAATGAAGTAACATGACGAGTAATTGTGTTTACTAAATATTTACAATTGGCAATTCAGTCATGGTTGCTTAGTGTTTAGAAGGAACTAAAATGTTTTTCAGGAGATAGTTTACTCTTAAGAGTTAACATGTGAACTGCTATTAAATATGCAGTTGTGGTAGGTGTATCGTCTCCATTTATTTAAAGAAAGAGTAAAACAAATAGTTCTCTTTAAATACAGTTATTTTTACCTTTAGTCAGTGGTCTAATGCATAAAACTGCCCTTTTATTCAGTTCTTGCAGACTACAAGTAATTTAACAAACATGATTTGCAAACCGGTAAGTTGCCAAAGAAAACATGTTTGTAATGTTATCTGAAACAGCAGCCCATATCCCAGATTATAGTAAAATGTACAGTTTAAGTCTCTCTCATTGTTTTTTGTAACAGAAAAGTCATTCTGACTTTAGGTGGCAAGAAAATGAGATGTGCCAGTGTGTTCTGGGTTGCTGTAAAGTACAGTATCCAACAGATGGGGTAACACAGACCATTAATTCTTCTTGTGTGTCTGAGTGAGCCTAAAGCCCTGGCATGCTCCCAGATTTGCATTTAAATGGCGTATGCATCCTATTTGAGTATAAATAAGAACGGAGGTTTTTCTCTTTGAGCAGTTGAGCTGTGAGGATGGGGGTGGGGCAGGAAGATGAGATAGGCTGGTGTGAAAAGCCATGTAGGTCTTGGGGTATTTACAAGGGAAGCTGAACTGAAAGTTCTTTGGGAAACTAATCCTCTTCCCATTGAAAACAAAGGGAATTTTGCTGTTGACTTGGAGGGGACCTTGAATCAGATCTGGACATAACAGGTTGCTGCATCTGCCTTTGGGACTGCTGTATCAATACAGAAAAGGAAGAAGCTGTGCTCCCAGTTGGGAGCTCATGCTGGAAAATACCCTTAATTTGGCAGCCGTATTCAAAATTGCTTCCCTGTTCATGCCAGTGGTATCAGTTGTATAGGTCAGGATATCGTGTGCTTTTGTCGTGTCTTAAATAAATGTAATACTCTCACTTGCCTTCCTGCTAAATGACTCAGTCACTCATGAAAACATCTATCTGGGATTATCTGCAGCCTAGATGTTAGAGCGTTAACCTGGTAGAAGGAGGTTGGGTTTTTTCTGTGATAGTTCATTTTAAATAATCAAAATTTCAGCAACCAAAGTACTTGTAGACATCAAGATAGGCTTGAAAAGTTGTGCTAAAACCAAAATACTAATTGGCGAATGAGTGTCAGATATAGCATCGCACATTCAAAAATAGTTATTTTTGGATACTGGTGGCTATTTTAAGACAATTGGCTTGTTGACAGCGTAAGAATGATAATGACAGAGAACTAAAGAAGGTACAGGTGTAAAACTGAGATGCTGATTTACAAGATTTTGTGGTCTAAATACATCTATAAAACTGGATTTAAAAGATTTCATTCTGGGAATAAAACTGTGCTGGGTTTTTTTTTTGTACATTCAGTCAAAGTTTGTGGATTCAATAGAGGTTGAGTAGCGTCTCTGGAGGTACTACAGCACTGCACCACCAATTTTGGATAAAAAATACAGACTGAGGTCATATTTCTGCAGGAATAGAAGGAAATTAAGGACAAAGCCAGCAGAAATTACTGGCCTTCTTGTAACTTCAGAAATGCAGATTTGGGTTTAAAAGTTTGCTCTGGTTGTGTTTTAGACATTGTGTTCACTTCCCTCAGGAGTTAAGTGGCAAAAGGCATAATTATGATGTTATGGCCTGAAAATCATAGTATTAAATCCACAGTGTGATGCATCCAATGCAAAAAAACCCCGAACCAAAAAAACATAGCTGTGTTTATCCAGTGACTGTGTAATATATACTGCATAAATGGTCGACGGAGCAGAGGTCAGAACCTAGGTCTGATGCTTTCTGGAGATGTAACTGTTGACGCATGGAGTCGTGCTGAATTTGTTGGAAGCCCTTCGAACATTGCTAAGTGTTTTTTTGCCAAGTGGTGCACCTTCAGCTTTTCTGAAGGCAATTGCTTCATGGCTAAAGAGGTACGGATAAAGTTACGGTCTTCGAAAGGGACATACGGGTTTGGGCCCTCTCCAACTGAAGAATGGAGTGCAGTCATAGGTTTCTTGTATCATGGACCAGCGCTTTAAACTGTGGCCTACTGGACCATCGACCCTTTGTATGTTCCTCAATAGAAGTGATTGTGATGGCTCTTTTCGTGAAAAGCTCTTTCCTGGTGGTGTGGCGTAGGTTTTGCGCACATTTATGTTGACAACACTTGGCAGATCAGACAGTTTGGAATATTACGAGAATCCCAAGCATGTTTCTATGTGAGGCAGCATCTGGACTGCTGACAAAGTGGGACTGAACTGGGGACACTAGTAAACACGGAGCTTCAGCTCCCTACACAGTACTTTACCATTTGGAAACTGAGGAGCCTGAAGAACCAGGTGGTGGGGTTTTTTTACAGGCATGTTTTGGAGCTTAAATGCTTCATAAAAATTGTTTTGTCCCAAACCAGAGAAATCAACTTCTTACTCCATTAGCTTAAATGTCTGTAGAGGGTGTTTATCACCTAACAGGATCGTGCTCTTGGTTTGGTTTTGGTTTTCTTGGGAGAAGAGCTTTCACTTTTTGGGTGCTTTTCACCTAAATGTACAGTTTCCGTTGAGAATGGTTTGCTTCTGTATGTCCCGCTCCATGGTGAAGGTGGGGAGAGCAAAAGGAAGAAACTTATTATTAAAACCTGTGTGGGACAATGTGTTTTAATGAACATAGATTTTAGACATGGATGGTACTTGGGGTAAGAGGACTTAAAATCTGTAGGAATGTGCTCCTTATTTGTCTTCAGTGCTGATTGATGGAGTGAACTGTAGGCAGGCACTGTACTTTTAGAAGTGCAAAACAGTAACTTAATGAATTTTGGTATTTATAGGTATATTAAGGTCGCAGATGCACTTTCAATGACTGTAAAGTGTATTCCTTTACCTTTTGCATTGCTACTATCCTAGAGAGAACTTTAAACAAATCAAACTTTTGGAATATAACCTCTTTGCCTTCCAGACTAATTCCCTTACTGGTCATGGAACTGCTGATTTTGCTTGTCCCCATTAATAGCTCTTGTGCTGTGGTGAGCAAGCAGATATCATTGGGGTGGGCGGCAGTGCAGACCCGTATGGTGGACTTGCATCCTTCTGTACTATTTCTCTCCCCCTCTCTTTTTGTTTTGTTGTTTAAATAACATATTTGTTCAGGATATTACCCTTCTGTAGGTTGAAGTCTTGTGCAAGATTCAGGTCCTCTAGGTTATGCTTTTTGTGGTGTTACTATGTGGAAGATTATTACAGAGATGTCTTGAAGTTAATGTCCGTGGCTGAGAGTCAGTGTTTTTATTCAAGTTTTTCGTATTTAGGAGGCATATGTACATGAGGTTTGCCTTAAAGTGTGCTCCAGACCTGGACTGTTTGTAGCATGATTCCACATGAACTGGTTATAGTATGATTCTATATTTGGTCTTACCTTTGCGTGTTTTGAGGAGATAATTCTCCTTCTTTCTTGTATATCCCCACATTTGTTAGTTTTTCACTTATCTTCCAGGCCTATGATGGAGTCCAGTATTATGACAGTTGCTGTTTTCCTTCCCTTTAGAGAGATAGATGCATGTAAGGTATGTGGTCTGTGTCCTGCTGCTACTATATAGTTCCTATGAATAAAAGCCAGTTTTTATTATAACTTTTGACATTTATCTCTATCTTTGATCTTACTAAATGGGATTACTGTTCCTATTGTGATTCTTGTTAAGTAACGTGGCTGTTGACTGATGTGATGTTTTCAGATATGTCTGTACGGGACAACCAGAATTACTGGAAGAATTGTCCTCAAGAGGGGTACCTGAATATTACATTCTGTTTTGTTAAATATGAAGTTTTTCTGTGTGGTTTTTTTATTGATTTTTGTATCAACATTCCAATTCTTTGTTCAACCCTCCTTTTATTGGTAAACCCACTGAAAGACAAGGTCCATATTAAACCAAATTCTTCCAATAGGTCCCAGTGTACCTGGTTTTTCAGGCTTGGGTTTCCCAGTACACAGTAACCAGAACCAAGAACTTTCCCAGTTTCTCACTTGAGAAAGAAAACCTGAGCACATCAGTGTAATCAGAAGCGTGATTATGTGAATCACGAGCATTAGGGAGACTTGAGAGGTGCTTAGTGATTTGGGGGTAGATTTTTTTTTTTTTTAAATTCTGCCTTTTTCATTACCTCTGGCATTTTGCCTGCTCGACCCTTAACAGGGTCATAATTTTGCCCGCTAGGAAACCTCTCTGTATCGTTAGTGACGGATTGTTTTTATTTTGGAGTATTTATACGTGCTGTGCGTTCTTTGGGAGCGCAGTATTTATGATTCCCCTTACGGAGCCACGTTCTGTTCGTGCTTGCCCGCGCGTGCACCTTGGTTAATGGGGTGTGGGGAGCAGCACGGAGGTGGCTGGCTTCAGAGGAGGGATGGTTTTCATAAAGTGGAGAAGTGGAGGTTTTGGCAGCTGCCCGCTGTTCCTGCCTGCCACCTTTCCTCTTTAACCCTATGCTAGGCACAAACTCTGCTGTTTCTCCTAAGCGTGGAGTGCGGTTCCTGCTCCCCTATGTCCCGTGCCAAGTGAATCTGTGAATTCGTATAACCAAACACTTTCAGGTCCTCTGTTGAAAAGCTTGGTATTAAGCTGTAAGCATTAATAATACTTCTGTCAAAATGTCAGCTGTCCATCAGCAACAGGTGTGTTCATGGGAATCAAAAAAATCCCATTTCTGAGGAATCTACAGTAGAGCCTTTGCCAGTTGGTTGCGAATGGAGTGGTGGTTTCTTGGGTGTGTTTGCTTTTCTTGAGTAACAAAGTTCAAAGGTACGTCTCACTTCTGCCTGATCTGTCTGGGGGACGTATGTGAGAGAGGTGCACATAGTTCCCTTCGTGGAAGTGTGGCATGGAGAGTGCAAGTGGGTATTTTGTGGTGACTGAAGTAATACAGTGTGACCCGTGTACTTAACTATCAGTGTGTTTTGTGTGTTGTTTTTTTTTTTAATTCTTTTTTTCAAAAGAAATTGCTGCACTTAAAGCCTGAGATTAACTAAATCCTCCCACAATGGGTCACATTTTAGCCTTGGCCTCTGTTTCCTGTGACCACGATGCTTAGAGATGTAAGGTTGGGTTATTCCATCATCTTGACATAGCCCTGTACTGCTGGCTATTGTCCAGAAAAGCTAAAGAAATATTTTTATCCCATAAAAATAACAGCTCTTGAATTTATTTTCTTTCCATTGAGTGATGCGACAATACAATCTGGTCGAGGCCAGATTGCATCAGTCTGGTGAATAAATTAGGTTTGTTATAGCACTGCTTATCCCCATTTCTCTTGTGCTGCGAGCTAATATTCTTTGTTTCATCCCTCAGAGTGTAGTTTACTAAATGCTCTTAAAAAAATTCCTTATAACTTCATGTTGTGTGCCATTAAAAATTCTACGTTTTACTTCCAATTGCAATTTTTATTGTTAAACGTTTGTAGCTGCTATTGAGTGTGTTCACTGTCCATTTACAAATGTTCCGAGGTGCCCTTTAAACTGCTGCTGTTTTCTCTACAAAAGTTCACCTCCCACCACTGAACCGAGTAGATTGTGGAGTCTTGCCAGTGAGAAATCTTAAGGGAAAAACACTGTGTTCAGAAAACGCTGCTGTATTCGGGATCCTAGGACTTGTACTAAAAATAAACTTAATTGAAAAGATTTGTTTTCTTTTCTAATGTGGTTTACATCACTGTTTTATTAATATTTAAATAACAGAATGTCGTAACCTGGAGTACAGAAATACTTCTGTACAGAGCTCCCACCAGAATCTTGGAAACCTTACGTGAAGCATTACGATGTTTATTTTGCCACTGGCAATTTTCTTGGTTTAATGTTGCAGTACTAAAGAAGGTGAAACTCTGAGCTTTCTCTAGAATGAAGATTAACGTGTTAAAAAGAAAAGTAATTAGTTTTACCAAGTCATTATACATACTCAGGAATAAGGCTCTATTTACCAAGGCGAGAATCTCTTCAGAAACTACTTGGAAATTACTGCATTTTTCCCCAAAGCCACCAGAAGTCTGGTGCTTAAACACAAAGAGTAAACATGATATTTTCCTCTGTATCTGTAATATTGCAAACATGAATGAAAAAAGTGGATGTGGTATGCTCTCGGGTATATATGCAAAAGGGAGAGTCAGGTTTGAAGATTCTGGCCCCACGTAGCTTCTACAGGTGTTTTGGCATAACATTTTTTAATGTAGAGCTGCTGAAAAAAGTACACATTTCAGTTGAGTAGGAATCGATGAAATTACGGTTCTTTTTGTGTTAACTTCTCTACAGCAGACATGTAACTCGAAGGAAAGCCCTCTGAATTTAGACACAGCTTCCGAGAAGGTGGAGGGCTGCCGACTGCTTGTCTGATTGAACTACCGGAAGCTGTATCAATGTGGTAGAGCCAAGGTTTCCTTACAGGTGTTTTTCCTGGGTACATGGGAAGGAAATAAGAAATTTGCATTGCAAAAATTCAGTAAAATGGCTCCTGCTTGATGGAAGAAGTGTGTTTTTTCCGGCTTTCGGTTCCAACCGCTGTTTTACAAGCAGAATATTTAGTCTTCAGAAACCTCTTTTCTTCCAACGCTTGGATCAGCAACTTGGATGTTATTCAACAGCATCCCTGCTTTGGTGTACACCCTTGCAGAGGTGTTGGGGATGGGATCGGGGCAACTGAGCAGTATTTTTCTCTCTGAACATAGACTTTCCTGTGATCAAAGAAGGGCACATCGCCTCTTGAGTGAGCTGGGTTTGGATGGCAAAGGGGCTGATGAGCACGCTCGTGGTTTGGTAAATCTTAGTTCACCAATCAAGCAATTGATCCAGATCTTAAAATAAAACTGCCTCCTGCCTCAGTTTCTTTAAAAATGCCGCTAAATGACAGAAGAAACATGTTTTTCACATCCTTCCCTCTCTGGCCCTGGACTGTGCGTTGAGAATGTGTTCAACTAAATGTCTTCAGCCTTTCCAAAGGCTCCACCAGCCTTCGGTCAGACACCTGGGGAGCAAGTAAAATAGGATATTTTATTTTAAAATTAAAAATGGATGCTCTATCAGAATCTCAGAGTCAGTATTTGTTAATTTTCTTGTCAGTGGGCTAGAAATTAATATGCATAATTATCTTAAACAGATTTTTTTCTTCTTACATTTAAAGAATGGGGCCTTTTAAAAACCCTTTCCTCTCTGCAGTGCTTTTTAAATATGAAGACTATTGAGCAAAACCTTGCACCCTGACAAGAAGCTGAATATAGAAAAGGCAAATTTTGATAAATTATATTTTTAATTTGCAATTATTTCACTATATTAAGCACAAATTGCCTAGCTTCCTATCTGCTTCCACATAATTATCCTCCTCTATTGTCTTTCAGTAATTTGAAGTGAAATAATTGGATTAATGCAAAACTGCAATGACTGGTTTGTAAATGAAAATCAATATTTCCAAGGGAAGACATTATTTTTAGTAACTTTGGAGTTGCAGCTTCAACTGAAAGCTTATGGCAAGCTGGCATCCCTTCCAGTGGCTACCTTGGATATATTAATGTGTATCTATTGATTGTATTGACTTCTTTTTCCTTTTTCCCTGCTGTATTGTCCTCCCATAACCTGGTATGATGATTATGAATGTGGTCACCACAAAAATAGGTGCTCGATAAATTTGGATACAATGAATCTAAGGTCAGTTTAACATCATCAGGAGCTTGATTATGAACAGGTTTGTGACATAGGTTTTATCTTGCAAAGCTGGATTGGGAGTACAGAGCAATCTGGGGACCAGCCAGGGATTTCTATTTGTGTTTGAGTACCAAAGTAACAGTAAAGCGGTGAGCAGTAGTGCTCTACAGTCACTCTTCAAATAATTACTTTGTGTGTGTATATAAAAGTTTCAGTTTTGTTATTATTTGATAATTCGGTTTATAAACTTGAGGATTTTCTTTAAAGCATTTTGAGCTATGTGAGAAAATAAGAATAGATGAAATGATGGCAAAAGTGAAAGCTTTTCTTAAGGCCAAAGGAAATCATGTTCATTACTCTTTTTAAAGTAAATCATTATTTAAATGTGATAAAAATGAGCCACTTAGACACTTTGTATTTGTTTCAGCTCCAGGCATCCATCCTTGCCTGTTCTATTTGAAGTGATGTTGAATGAAGTCATAGAGGTGAAACTTTTAATAGACTTTTTATTTCCCATCAGCTTTCAGCTGTAATTCTGCTGATGCTAATGGAAGCCCCCTATGCTATTACATTCTAAAGACATTTTAACAGAGTTTTAAAATATGAAATCTTCCAACATGGCAATGTGACATACCAGCAGATGGAGACAGAAAGCAAACCAGACTCCCATGAAGCCAGGTTGCTTGTACCTCGAGTCACCTCCACTTTGAGAAATCAGTACCTTTTCAGTTTTCAGTCCAGTACTTCACATGAGCTACTGTTTTTAGCAAAATCTAGCTTTTTGCGAGAGATCTTATCTCTTGCCATGGTAAAATCACTTAGCTGGAATCAATTAGATGATGGCATTTCTTTTTTTTTTCATGCTCCCCCTCTTAGGCTTTGTAGAAAACTCACTGTCCTCTACTATTCAGCTGCCATTTTGGAAGAAGGATCCATGAGGAATGTTCTGGCTCTGATTTCTCTGTTCATTCCTTCCCTAAAAACATAATTTCCCTGCTTTCTATAGCAGTAGCATGTACATTGCGTGCAGTTCCTCAACCTTCGCATGAAGTTGTCTGCAACTTCCTGAAACTTCCACGAAGTTCATCCAACTTCCCAATGAAGTTGTCTCCAGATGGCGATTTTTGTCCCAATTCCCAGTGCTGCTTTTTGGTTGGGTGGTGTGAACCTGCTGATCCCAGGCGAAGACAGGTGCCGCAAGGAGAAGGCGGTCTTTTGGGGTGGTAGATAATCCTGGTAGATACCACTTGTGGAGGAGGGGCTGGGGATGTGGCCTCACTGTATACAGATACGCTTGCGGCATAGAAGATTTTGGTAAGGATTATGGGTGTCACTGATGCTCATGAGCTCACACTCACGTGTCCATATAGACACCTCTTCTTATTCCATAGCACTGACACTGGAAACTATCCCTATCTTCACCTTATGTATACCAAAGAATCTTCCTTAAGCCTGGGTGTAAATGTTCAAGAAGACTGTATTTCCTTAGGAATCTGTTATAACATTAAGTTTTAAATGTTCTCCTGATGAAGGATATTGTTAAGTTGAAGTAAAACTAGTGAAATGCAATTTCTGGAGATTTATTGAAGTAATAATTTGGCACAAAGCATCTGATTAATGCTAGTGTGGGGTGAAAGTTTCATTAAAAATTGTGACAGAAAGGCACACCTAGCATCCAGACTTTTACATGTTTAACAGATTACTGAATTCTAATATTCTCTATTTTACAACTGGAAGGGAGAAATTAATTGAAGTAAAACACTTTTGAATTGCATTGAAAAACTGGAAGAATATTCAGAGCCCTCAGACTTTTCAGTGCGCTTTTATACTCATTTTCCAAATCACTTTTCCCTGCCAATTCTAAATTTGGGACAGTTATTTGTTTTTAATTTAAAATGGCCTGATGGGTTGAAATTCGCCAAGTTACACAGAACTGCTTTTGGTTTCCCGGTTGCATAAGCCTACCAGGAAGGTTGTGAGAGGTCATGCTGCCAGGGAGAGCCTGGCTGCAGTTTGGGTGTGCTCTGGCTGAACTAATCAGAAAAAAATTGTTTGTAAAGCAGGGAGTGGTTCTGTGTTAGTTTTTGCATGAGGAGAGGAACTACTTGCATCTGTTTTTCTCTGTTTTCTAAGACAACGGGAGAGGGCTCAGTGAATGTGGTATTCAGTGTTTTTTTGCATTGCAATATGACTTTAATTTATAGGCACCTGTAATATCCCTCTGTAGGTTGCTGAAGTGCCATAGGCACATGGTTTTATCAAATTCTCAAAAAGCGGTGTTAGGGACTTCCCGTTCCACATTATTGTTATGAGTAACGTAGCAATTTGAGAAAGTGGTATTACTTCAAATGTAGTTCTTACTTGTTTTTGTCTTCTTGGCTGAAAAACACTTTCAGGAAGCTTCATACAAAGTTGGAGGAAGTGATTTAGTAAAGAAGCTGCTGTACCCCTGATTTTGTTGTGTAGATGGAGATGTAAATTTCTGATGGCAGTAAATAGAATATACTGATTTGTATATTCCACAGTTAGAGACATGACACATCAGTGGAAAAACACCCTGTTCTCTACATGCTTGAAGGCTTATTTACTACCCTTACCTGAGGCAGGGATCTGCTTTATTCGGGTAACTGTGAAACAAGAGCAGAAAATTTGTGCAAAGCCCTGTTGCTTTAAATGGGCTAGAATATGGATAACTTTTGCATAAGTGAGATATTAAAATTACACAGTGATGACTGTATTACACCTCTGTGTCCTCCTGAAATTACTACATTTCAGTTAAAAGAAAGCCCCATACTTCTCATAACATTTTCAGATTTTTTTCTACTTAGGAAACTGAACTTCCATTAGACTTTCTGAAACAGGCCAGTCTTGTAGTATGAATAGTCCTATTTTTAGAACATTTGCTCATAAACATTTTGAACCAGCAACGGATAATGCGCATATCTTGGTAAACTGTGGATGTTAACATTCCTTTTAAAATATATGGTGGTGTTCTGTGTTAGAAAAACATAGAAGGAGAGGGTATAAGGAAAACACTTCTATTTCTGGAGGTCATGACTGTAAAGCTGGGTCTTCTAATAAGCAAAAAATAGTGCTTTCTCTATGAGTTACGATCATTTGGTTTATATCCACTGCAAGATGCATTGGAAATAACCTGGCACACTGTAGAATGTGTAGAGATCAAACTGTGTATAAAGACTGAATAATTATTTACCTACCTTCTATGATGGCAGAGGTGGTGTCTGTATTTCGTATCATGGGAAACTCGGGTGCTGGAAGATGTTAAACGCTTTCCAAGGTTACTTAGTGAATCAGTGAAGATCTGATTTTTGAATCTGGAAAGCTTGATCCCAGCCTTGGTGTTCTAAAAAACTCCAACATTTCTTCAGTACAAGATAAATAATTGGAAATATGTAATTTTTTTAGACTTGTTTCAAAATCATACCTGCCCAACCAATGAATAATGTAATCAGATCACTACTCGGTGTACTGGTCTAGGATATTTCCTGCTCTGAGACTCTCTATTTTTTAAAATAGGTATATATTTTCTAAGCAAGCAGAGTGCTTTTACCACTATGTTAAATAATGTAGTCTTTAAATCAGAACTATTTTCTGTCTGTGTTACAGAAGGCAGCATGGAAGAGTGCAGCCTGGGCTGGCATTTTATGGCTTTCATTATTTCCATGTCCTCCCATTAAGCACGTCACTCTTCTTAAAGATTTGTGGACAGCTGATAATTGAGTTGTTCTCCTGGAAATGGAACGTACATGTCTTGAGTTTGTATACTAGCTTCAACTAATTGAAGCCCTTTGTTCTGTCCAGCTTTATGAAATGAGTGGAGTACGCAGTCTGAGCATCTCTTTAACGTAGATTTGGTATGAATTTGTCAAATTTGACAGTTCAGAAAAACCTTTTGGACTTGATTCCTTCAGAGTTAGGGTTAGACATGTGCTCTTGCAGAATCCGTTTAGTGATTATGCATCTGTTGACCTGTATGAAACCCAAGAGAAACATGTGTCTTTGTAAGTGTGGGGTCAGAGTGTGACTACTCTCGTTATTTTTTGCATCAGGAGTCTAAACAAACTCTATCAAAAAATACCAAAGGCTTTCTAGTACAGTTTGTTAAAATTCTTTCCTAGTGCCGTGTAGTCTTCAGACAAATGATGTAACTTACGCTGGCAAAAATTCAGTTCGCTAATAGATCTGTCTGACTTTCACAGTGTCTGTGAAAGTCTGTTGTCATACAGACGTGTGTATCATTGCAGCTCTGCCACTTCCTACTGCAACTGAAATGGAGAGGGTTTGGGACTGCTGTCTCAAATACCTTGCTGGAGCCTCTCAGTAGATTTTTCTTCTGTTTTTTTCTTCTGTTTCTTTTCTTCTGGATAGTAACCGTGTATTCACAGCCTTTTTTTCAAGGAGCAACCCATAACACCTCATTGTGCTCCCAGGTAACCTCTAATTTTCCAGCTTGTGAGCAATTAATTGGTTGCAGAAAGTTTCACAATGGTAGCTTTAGAGGAGTGAAGAGGTGATTGTCCAGGCAGGGCATCCACTCGCCCCATAACCACTGTCTGCTCTTCTCTATTCCACATTTTGAGTTCATTACCCTTCTTTGCTTTCATACGTTTGAATTTCCTCACGTACTAGGTTTGCTTTAAATATTTTAAAGTATATTATGTAAACAAGTACAGTGTATTAATTATATTATAGTGTTACAGGTACTTTAGAGAGCCTCACATTCACAAGGATGTTCTTTAAACAGTGAACTGTTTCATAGTCTCCCCACTGCTTAACACAGCCTGATGTACCATGCATCTGATTTTTGCTATAGAAATGCAACGTATGGCTTAGGAAATCTTCGTGTGATGGCTATCTTCAGGCAGAATTTCACATCTTTCCTGCTTCGCATAACGCAGCTGATAGTCTATGCTGCCACAGACTTGGGAGGCATGAGGAAATTGCAACAGAATGATAAGAAATTCAACCATTTCCTATATGCAGCAGTTTAATATATTAACAACTGAGTTTTTTGACCCTTCCTTTTGGTTAATTTGTGAATAAAGAGATGAAAGAGAAATTTAAAATTGGAGAGTGGCTAGCAAATCCAGCATTTGAAGTAATGCCAGAAAAGGCTACCTGACTCCCTGGTACCCTACAGAGTGAAATTTTGGGTTCTTCCTTAATCTGGCTGGGCACATCCTTTGGGTATCTACCAAACAAATGGAATTGCCTTCATCCAGCCCTGAGACCTGCACGGCTTCTGCTGTACAGGGATGGATTTGCTGCATTTCTGTCACTCTTCTTGACTCCCTCCAACCTTTTAAGTTTGACAAGGCAAACAACTCTCCTCAGTTAAGTTTGAAACATGCAGTTTCACAGTTTCAGATGAGGTGGAGAAAAGAAGCCCTTGATACTTCTGTAGACTCTTGATCCATGTTGTCCATAACAGTTGGAGGCAGTGAGAGAGTGAGACGCCATTGTCTTTTCAGCAGGTAACGCTGGAACTTTCTGTGACCAGATCCAGGCTAAGATGGTTTTCTTTCAGACTTCCTAAGTGCTTTTTTTCTGCAGAGGAGCCCTCCGTGAGAACTGGGAGAACAACCTTTCTTAGCCTCTGGTATTATTTATTAGTACCCTTTGGAATTTTGAAATGGTCATTTGCTGTGGAAAAAAATAGCTGATTCCTAAAGAAAATAGTGTAAAGATATGATGATATCTAGGTTTTCACTTAGTTTCTGATCAGGGTTTTTTGTAGAGACATACTCCTGTACAAATTAAGAAGATGCATTGCAACTATTTTATGTCAGTTATGTGGAATGCCAAACTTGACTCATTTATCTAGCACTAAGCAAGGATATACAATAAGACAGGGGAAGTGAGGTCACAGAAATTCGTTACGAAGTAATGAAAGGTTCCCTTGATTGATTTACAAGAGTGGGTTGTAACACGAAAAATTCCCTTTACAAAAGCAACTTCATGGTTTGAGCGGGGTATTGTACAGAATTCAAGTGGAGTAACTAGATGTGGGAAATGAGTCAATCCAGTAGTTTGAGAATGGGATTAGGATTTCAATTCACTGTTCTGTTGGTGCTGACTCACCGTGACCTTACGCAAGTCAGTTAAGTTTTCTGCATATCAGCAGCTCAGCCTAAAAATACACTATTCCTCTTACCTTCTTTTACTGCCTGAAAGCTTTGACTGTTGCAAATGAAAGGACAGAAGAAATTTGCAGTACTCGTCATGTTCTTAAAACGCTGTCATTTTTTTAAAGTTGCATTTTCCTTTTTTTTTTTCCTGTTTTGCAGTGTTTCTCTGCTGCACTATAGAGAGCTTTACAAAGGGGAAGAATTGACTCTTTACCGTATTTTGTAATTAATACACTGTTTTGTGAAAGATTTAGCAAACATGAAATAAAAACAAGAATAGCTTTTCTATCTCCTTGTGATTATGTTCATTTTAAGCGTGTTTAACGCAGGCATTTTAGTTACCAACATGGTTGTGCCAACACAAGCTGCTCAGCCTCGTCTCATTTAGGAATAAGGTTATTAACTAACAAATGAAGCCCTTAGGTATTACAGTGGCAATATTATATAGATTAATATTAATTAATTGTTATTATATTATTCTAAAATGATATAATTATTCAGACACAGTGAGATGACATCATACTGTCATCTCAGTTGAAATTCCTGTTTAAAAGCAACCTCCTCTTGTTTGGATAGAGTTGGTGTGGCAAGTAAATTCTGTTCTCTTGAATTTTGTTGTGCCTTTGAATTTTCTTGTGTTTAGCAGTAACCGCTTGAAGATGCTGCTGCCCTCGCTTGTCCACCCCGACTTTATCTGTTTTTACCATGAGATGCCTTGCCCCATCCTGACTGTTTTTTACTTCCTGTATTTTTCTTGGGTTGTGAGAGCCGAATTTGCTCTGTTGAAGAATTGTTTGAGACGTAGCTGTTGATTTAATGAATCATCCTGACAACAGAGAAGGAGTCCTTTTGCTGGGGATTAAGCAAAGCAGGAACGTGATGCTTTTGCTTGAGGGGAAGAGTGACTGCACATTGGGTTATGGACCGGCTATGACGCTTTAGTGTCAAACACTCCTATCATCTGCATCAACCCTCAAGTCTGGGCAAGCCCTTAACAATACTTCTTTCGATTTTAGTACAAATGCTGCCTGTACACGGTTTGCAGGAAAGTTGGAGTTTATTGACTTTGCAGTGTATTACTTACGAAAGCATTGGGGAAAAAAAAAAAGGGTGGAGAGGAAGAAATTGGTGGCCTGTAGCTCAGCTTGGCTTGCCAACTTCAAGACTTCTTTCTTTTCCTGCCTGTGTTCTCTTGGCAGTCTCTCACCATGCATAACAATGCTATAAAATGCGTTTGGGACCTCTATATGTGTAACAGTAGTAGATATTTATAATATATGTTGTTACAGATCAAAAATAGAATATGTGTGAGTAAAATAATAAAAAAAGTGTGAATCAACATAGCTGAATAGGAACAAATCATATGGCACACCCAGTTTGTTATAATGCTGAGCTGCGCTGTATGATCTTGTATGTACTTCTAGCTGTTTATACAGCAAGTAACCACTTTCACCTTTTTTCTCCTCTGTTTGTGTGCAGTACCAAGCTAATAAATATTTATATACTTATCTCCAAAAAGCCAAGTGACTTTCACAAGACCAGCTCTTGTGAGTTATTTATGATACTGGCTGATGTAACTAAGAGGAAAAAAAATATTGACCCTATTTTACGCTAAAAGGAAAATAGGATTTGATCATTATTTTTATAAGAGTAAAGCCTGAGCATCCTCTTTTATGTTTAGAAAATTAAAATGTATGTTTAAGGCCAGAAGTGACTAAACACTCATAACTTACCAGACTGCCTTAGCAAAAATTTTTACTCTTCTGTAACTTGGGGCTTGAAAACATTGGCTTTCCGTAAATGACTGCCAAAACTATTTGATGTTTTCTCACAAAATGTTAAAACGTGTTTCTTCTGTTTTCCCACAACAAATCCGTTAGAGAAGGAAAGGATGACTTCCAACGCTTCTTCCCTCAGTCTCCCAAATTTCAGATTTTGATACTGCGGTTGACGGTACATCCTACAGTTAAAGTCTGTACCCTGTCGAGGATCAAAAACGCGCTGCGGGGATGTACCCAGCCGATGTGCCTGCCTTGCTGTCTGCTGCGTTACTGTCACACTACTGCCCCCCCGTGGTCAGCAGCTATAATCCAGGTTTCATAAAACGGAGTAAAAGCTATTGTGGATTATTTTCATTCAAAAGGGAAGTACCATTTTTAGAAAGACAGTGTACTTGTGTTGTATCTTAATGTTTGTTCAAGACATTAGAAGCAGAGTATTGGGAGATGGTAAAAATCAGCGTATGTTCTCCTTTTCAGATAGCAGAGTGACAAAGAGTGATTAAGTGTTATTTAGGAAGCTGCTAGCTTTTCCAACAGCTTTTGTGGCTGAATTACAGAAATAACACCTGGAAATTTCAGGTATAGAGCATACAATCATTTTAATAATCTGTAAAACGGGCTGGATGAGGCTTTGAGCAACCTGGTCTAGTGGAACATGTCCCTGCCTATGGCAGGCGGGGTGAAACTCGATGATCTTTAAGGTCCCTTCCAACCCAAACCATTCTGTGTTTCTATGAAAACATAAAATGAAATGTATATAAAGAAGGTTAATGTGAAGTTTCATTGGCAACAGTTATTTTGTATTAAAATATTAGGCGCAGTATTTACATCCAAGGTAGTTTTTATGTCCAGAAAAAGTACATGCATTGGAAGTGTCCATGACGTCCTGCTATGTAAAAGAGCAGTGTGAAGAACAAGAGTGATCAGGATATGAGGAGACATTAATGAAACAAATGCTTGGTTCTGAGCAATGGAAAACTTCTAGGAAGGTGTGGAAATACTGTTTGTCTGTTTGTATGACTTGTCTGTTTAATGCAGAAAGCAGAATTACTAAGTGTAAATCAGTTTATGATCTCTTTTCAGAAAGTAGATAGGCAGGTGTAAATTATGTAGAATATGAAATGCTCACATTAAATTAAAACTATTTTTAATATTTCCTAATAATTTCTTGTTGTATGTAATAAATTTTAGAAATAATTATGATGTATTTTTTTGAAACATTGCAGGAAACCTTTGCTTCATAATGATATCTTTTAGAACCTATAAAGGATTGAATTATTTTCATGCAGGCTGATGATACACCTTTAGAATCAGAATTATCACTGTCATATTTAAGGTCTAAATTCTGTCAGAATTCCTTACAATTAGTACCAAGTTGGCAGTGGAGCTGTCTTTGTGTCTTGCATTGTAAACTAACTCATTTGTTTATTGGGATTGTATATTCTCAGCTGCATTTCTGTCATATGGAAAGGTAATACAGGATATAGGTAATATAATTCATATAGATAGCTTTCATATTCATAGAATCATAGAATGGTTTAGGTGGGAAGGGACCTTAAAGATCATCCGGTTCCAACCCCCCTGCCATGGGCAGGGCCACCCTCCACTGGGGCAGGTTGCTCAAAGCCCCAACATCTTTCTCTTCACCATTGGTGAAATTATAGCAACTCGATTTTAAGATTATTTAATTGGCAGTCTTTGCCAACCATCCAGACCCAGAGTAACTCTGTTGCCTCTCAGATTTATGATTTAGCACCATGTGGTATGTTAGTATGGTGAGTGGGGGAGAGGGCTTTTTCTTCCATCTGTTTGAAAAACCTGCCTCAATCTTCACTAAACACAAAAAGGCAGTCAGTGGTCATGGTTCTGCTTTGCTTACCAATACGTGTGAAGATGTACTTTATATTGCTCTCCTGTCCAATACTGCTGGGGCATTCTAATCCAGAAAGTTGTCCCCTGTCTTGATAGTAATCCTAGTGCACATTCTCTCAACACAGGTTTGTGTTTTCAGTATTGATCAAATTTGTTAATTGAAAATATTTCTGGGTAGGTGAATTAAACAGCTAAACTCAGTTGTATGATTTCAGTGACACCATGCATCAAATGATAACAAATGCTGTTAACAAATATAAGCTGTAGCTGTGAAGTATAGTTTTTCTCAATTGTTGATTATTCATAATGAATAGGATTATTTATTATGAATAATCAAGAATTATTCGCAACATACACTACTGTAACTCAGAGGATGTAGGCTCACACTGCGAGAGACCCTCGCTGATTGTGTGTGGCTTTTCCCATCATTTTCCCATCTAGCAATAATGCTAGATTTAATAATCCTGTCTTTTTTCTTCATGTTCTTTTTTGTGCCAGTGCTGCTTTATGGATCCTCATTCTCGTTTCACGCATATCACACCACTTGTCTCTCTCCATTTAAATGCCTTCGTTTCCTTTTGGTGTTTAAACAGTAATATAAATTTTGTTGCTTCTTAGTTAAAAACTGATGTATTCCTTCCTCAAGGTGTCTTAGTGCATCCTTTTAGTATCTTGACTGTTTAAAGCTGCAGGGTCTTCGGGGCGGTGACAACTTGTTTTGTGCCCTGGACCAGATTCAGCCCATTTTTTATCTAAATATTAATAGCACCAAAAGGATGCTCCAAGGCACAGCAGGCTCCACATTCATCTTCGGTGATGAAGGCAGCGGAAAGTAAAACTACCATGAAACTTCTTAAAAACCCCAACAACCTGCAAAGAAAACACTTCCCCCTCTCCAGTCACTGTGCTTTATATATTAGAATGTTTAAGTTATGGTTTTCATTAACCTCCCACTCCATTGAAGATGAGTTTTAAACTAGGTAGAGGAGTCTACATAATAATTGAAAAGATGTTCTGTATTGGAAATATAAAAAAATACATTATCCGTAACGTGTGTCTCCAACTTGGACAGTCCAGTTCTTTACATACAGGAAAGAATTGTCATTCCATCAGCCTTAAAGTACCTTAGAAAACACATGAAGAAACCTTCTGCCTTCTCCTTCAGAACTGTAACCCAACCAGCTTCTAAAGCAGATAAAAAGTCCTGGTGCCTAGCAGGACCCATTAATTATATGGGATTTGTGGCTTGGTGCTGTGTTCGGATAGATGGGGTAGGCACGAGGAAGATGGAGGAGCCCATTAGCCTTCAATAACCAGCCTGCCTCAAGGCCTCCTGCCGCTCTCATCCGTTAGCTTGTCAGTGCCTGTCCCTGTGTTTTTCCCCCACGGGCTTCTCTTGTGAGTTTAAGACCTTCATTAACTAACAGGTATATAAATTAAACCATGACTTCCAGTGGAGAATTAAGAGGTTTAAGGCTGTTGTTGGCGATGGTGCCCAAGGTATGGTGTTGACAGGCCATTTACCATGCCGGATGATGGAAGGCAACGAACACTCGCTCCTTGATATATTCTGCCTCTTCGGATCGTACGGAGCTACATTTTGAAGTGCAGATGAAAGCCTCTGAGGTTTTAGCAATTCTGATTTGTAGTTTAGAGAGAAAAGTCTGGCGAGAAATATTTTCTGTAATTAAAATAGCTTACGTTTTTGCTCTGTGCTCATATTGTGTATGGAAAACCTATTCAGCGTCTCCAACGATAGCTCAAAAGCAGCGACTACGACATTATTAGGGGAATAACCCTCTAGCAGTTTGGTAACTGTAGAGCTAATGAGCACCCGTTAAGGCTGCTGCTCAGTGAGACTTGCTCAGCAGGCCTCTTGGAATCTCAGACTGCTGTCAGCCAGATTCACTGATTGATCGCCTTTCAGCTGGCAACCTGAAAATGGGTTGGTAGCTGTGATGTTAAACACTTGCAGCCTCTGCAGCTGATGGCAGAAATCAATGGATCGGCTTTAAAATCAGCAATTCCAATTTGAAACTCTTCTTGTATTGTAGGAAACATCCATTTTTTTTTGGCAGTGTTAACTACTGTGTGTAGTAGTTAACTACTCTGTGTGTGTAGAATGGCTAGTGTTGGTAGTTTCAGCTCAGATAAATAAAGCCAGCGTATCATAGACAGGCAAGTGTAGTTGTTCTTTTGTTTCCCCAGATGAGTCAACTGGGCTACCATAGAAAGATATGAAGTGTACAGATGGTTTAACTGTTTGAGAAGCATCGATTTGGTGGAAAAAAAGAAAACCAGTACCATTTATTCCCAGACTTCTTGTTAGTATATGACCATGTGGTTGAAAGATAAGAGAGTGAAAATTCAGATGACTCAGAAATTACTCTTGATCTAAGTGCTTTGACTTTGTTGTCACCTTTCTCTCATCCAGGTCCTTCTGATCAGCACCCCCAACTACTGTCTGGAACCAATTAATAAACTCATAGTATCTTTGTGCAAGTGAGATTTTGGACTAATCATTTTTCCTTTAATTATTACATCTAAAGAGATTTTCATTTTTTAACAAGTCAAGCATTATAACAAATAGCTAGAATTATTTTTCTTGGAATTAAGATAGCCTAAGGCTATAATTACCCAGTCTTTTCTTTGAAGCCTGGCTGGTTTGAAAGGGGACTGAAGATGATCGTGTAGATTTAAGATTTTCATCTTACAGCTTAGATCTGATTAATACATTTTTAATGTTTTTTTTAGCTTGTTTTCTGTGACTGCATCTGTGCACGGAGAAAGTTCTACTGTAACTCAGCCTTTAGCACAAGTGGGCAAAGAAAATGGGATGATCTGGCTTAGAAGTGTTGGTAGTTCCAGTGCTAAAGAAACAACTGCCCTGCCTTTTTGCTTGAAATTACTGGTCCTGAAATGTACCTGCTTGTGCCTAGATCCTTAAGCTCCTAATGCGTTGTCTCAAGTCAGACTTAGTATTATTAACCATATCCTGGGCTGTATCCAGAGAAGTGGGGCCAGCAGGTCGAGGGAGAGGATTCTGCCCCTGTACTCTGCTCTGGTGAGACCCCACCTGGAGTGCTGCATCCAGCTGTGGAGCCCTCAATATCAGAAGGATATAGACTGGTTGGAGCGAGTCCAGAGGAGGCCACGAAGATGCTCAGAGGGCTGGAGCACCTCTGCTATGGGGACAGGCTGAGAGAGTTGGGCTTGTTCAGCCTGGAGAAGAGAAGGCTCCGGGGAGACCTTATAGCACCTTCCAGTACCTGAAGGGACTACAAGGAAGCTGGGGGGGACTTTTTACAAGGGCCTGTAGTGACAGGACAAGGGGTAATGGGGTTAAATTGAAACTGGTGAGATTTAGATTGGATATCAGGAAGAAATTCTTCCCGGAGAGGGTGGTGAGGCGCTGGAACAGGTTGTCCAGAGAAGCTGTGGATGCCCCATCCCTGGAAGTGTTCAAGGCCAGGCTGGATGAGGCTTTGAGCAACCTGGTCTAGTGGAAGGTGTCCCTGCCCATGGCAGGGGGGTTGGAACTAGATGGTCTTTAAGGTCCCTTCCAACCCAAACCATTCTATGATTCTATGATAATTGGCTGCTTAACCTGAAATGTTGCACAGTGGCTGCATCTTCCCTTCTGTGAGCATCACAGCATAGGAGACAGCACGGGCAAGATTTTCTAGGCAAACTCTTCAGGCTGTTATCACAGGGAACACATAGCAACTGCAGACCTTCCTCAGGTACTTAATGCTTAGAAATTGTGTGAATCTCAAGAAGTTTATAGTACCTATAAGGAAGCAATTATGAGAATAAAAGTATTTTAAACAGAAGAGAGTAGGTACCAAAGAAACATGATCATGAAACAAGAGGAAATCTGATTAACCACATCTATTTTTAAAAAATATTTTCCATGCTTTCTGCTTTTGTGTGAAAGGCCAGTGAAATAAATAGGACACTCGATCCACATCACAGAGAATACTAGAGTTTCTTGCTCATAAATGCTCTTGAAGATGATACTTTATTGAGAGGTTTCACACAGCATAATCATATCTACCTCAGGGTCTGTGCGCTCAGCCTAATTGTAGTACGTAGTAAGATATAAGACTTTCATAACCTGTATCCTCTGTGGAGAAACATTTGTAGTTCTCCATCTTCGTTCTGTTTAAAAATACTTCTAAATGTAAATTTAGAGTTTGGTCAAAATGCAGAACAACCTTATGACTTACTTAATAACTGCATTTTCGTAATGTTTTCACCTGCTTAAAAGTTAGTGTGATTTGAACAAAAGAAAGTTGGGGGACATGCTAAATTAGTAGTAACAATCATCCTATCAAGTGATTGCTGTTCTCCCTGCTTTTCTCCTTGCAAAGTACTATGAATTAGGTATGACCTTTGAATTTTAAGTTCATTTATTGACATTCTACATCTGTATCAGTGTCCTACAAGAGCACTTTATGGTTTAAAGTGCAACAAGGGAGGTTTACACGAGGGAAAACGTTTTAGCGATAGAGGATCTCTGTAACTGGGGGCTTTTAGAACATCCTAGATAAGTGTCTTATGGGAATATTGTAAGGATGGCTGACAAAGGCAGATGCAGGCCTCATTTAAATAGAAAGGCAAGGAGGATGGTGTATTTTTGTAATGACAGTCAGGTCATGTGAAAAGCCACGTTTTAGACCCCTGTAGTTTTGTCTAGGGATTCTGCGGGCTGGACATGTGAAGATTAACTCTACAGAAGCAGTGAATGCAGGCTTATGAGATGCAGAGCCCCTACTGCTCGTGCCTTTTTGCCTTCTGATGCAGATGTTGGATGACAGCGGCCATTTTTCCAACAAATGTGCCAGAAAAAAAAATTTCAAGTGAAAAAACAGGACACCCAAATAAGACGATAGAGAGCCTGTTTCTGCAAATCCGTATATAGTTAGCCTTACCTTGGAGGAGAGTGTGGATTAAAAGATATTTTTATGCCTCTTCGAGGTCTTTTATGAGTCTGATTTTGTTAGTGGATATGGGGGATACGTTGTTAAACAAAGATTTCAGAATATGTTTGAGGTTTTATTGAAGCCGAAATAGAATTTGCCTTTTTTTAATCTCCCCTGAAAAGTAGGTTTTGCATAAAATCTGGAAGCAAGCACATTGTAAAACACGTAAATGCTCTTACCTTCGAGGTGTCAAATCTTCTTATGCAACGGATATGTAAAATGGCAGGTTTTATAAAACTGAGGACTTGCTTATATGGAAAGTACTTTACTCAAAAAAAAACCCCACAAAAACAAAACCAACTAACTAAAACCTGACAACAACTATAGCTGTTTTATTCTAGCACAGTTGTTTCCACGTTTGTTTTTTTACTTGGTTTTATACTGGGACTGCTTTGTTAATAGCAATTTAAATTGTTTAAATGGAAAAAATGACCACCAAGCTGAAAAGGCAAAGTCCATATTTAACTGCTCAACTCACTGAACAAAACAAAAGTGAGTTTTGACTACATTTGTTATACTTCAGCAACAAGGGCTGTTGAACAGCAGGTGGGATGGGAGATGCTATGCTGTTTTCTTACGCAGGGGTCTTAACAAAAGATTCCTGGACATTCAGGCGTGATGTACATTTGGTAAGTCCAGGCTAACTATGTCCAGTCACCATCTTCTTCATGTGCCCAGAAATATGTTTCAAGAGTACCCACTCCCTGATTTTCCCTATGCTCTGAAATAAGGCATTGTGTTGTATTCCACAGCACAAGGGTTTGGATGTGCAGTAAGATCTGGAGCCTATATAGAGCTGGAAAAGAGGTTCCTTGATGAATAGATGAGCATGAGCCATGCTGTATAAAACTCAGAATTACGGATCTGACCAGTTCCAGTCAGAGATGTGTGTTTTGGGAGCAGAAGCTTTACTGTGTTTTCTGAATGAGAGAAAATAGCATGTACATGAATGAGCCTGGTCACAAGGGGAATGTGAATTCAAAAGTAATTACAGGCTCTTATTTCCTGTCAATAAACAGAGGGGAAGGGAGGATCCAATGTATGTTATTCTTCTGCTCTCCAGTCTCCTCATCTTTAAAGAGAGAATTTCCTCCTCTCATTGTAACATGAGAATTCTGCTTTCACCAGGGTTGCTGAAACTGAGAAGGAAAATAGGATTTTGCCATGAGAAGCACTAGAAGCAGCAGAGACCCTGCCCTTTACTAAAGTGCCTTGCTGTTTGGGGGAATTCGTCAGTACTCTTGTGATAATGATCTATTTCCTAAATCTATACTGATTTGGTAGGTACACAAACAATAGCTTGTTTGAGCAGCTATTTATAGGTAGCTGCTCAAACAAGTGAATGTATGAGCATTATATCTCTTTGAGGTGAAGAAGTATTCTTTTTCTGTTTGTTCCGAATTGAGGTACAATGAATAACTTGCCTACCAGAGGTTAGAGGACTGTTAGTGGCTGGGAAAGTAAACTACAGATCTGTTTGGCTATGTAGTATATATCAAAATATGGGTTTTTAAAATTTATTTTTACCTTCAAGATACACCAAGCTATCAGATATTTACCTACTAAATTTAATAACTACATATTATGTAAAATATAGTAACTGGAACTGGGATTTTTCATGCCACTTTGGGCTCCAGACGTTGTGTAAGACGTGTAGATTTTTGTGTTAGAAAAGCTGATGGAGAGAAATTGTGCAAGGTGTAACTCAATATTTGTAAGGAATTATAGGAAAAACAAACTTAGGAAAAAGATGTGGTTTGGCTATGGGGAATTTCACTTCTAGAACTAACAGAAGGTAGAGTGAAAGAGAGTCAGAATCTGGTTGTTTGTGATAGTCTTACAGTCCTAAGAACAGTCTACTGCATGGGTGAACAATGAGATTCTGAAACCACTCAGACATAAAAAGGAAGTGTGCAAAAGGTGGAAGCAGCGGCAGGTGACCTGGAAGGAATTTAGAGAGACAATCATGCAGGGATAGGATTAGAAAAGCCAAAGCCCACCTGGAGTTGAATCTAGCAAGGGATGTTAAGGCCAACAGGAAGGTCTACAGGTACATCAGCAGAAAAAGGAAGGCTAGGGTATACTGGTGCTGAATGAGGCAGGGGACCTGGCGATAAAGGACATGGAGAAGGCCAAGATACTCAACGCCTTCTTCACCTTGGTCTTTACTGATTAGCAAACCAGTACACACAAAGGCCACAAGGATGATGAAGGGACTGGAGCATCTTTGATATGAAGAGAGACAGAGCGCTGGGACTGTTTAGCCTGGAGATGAGAAGGCGTAGGGGGCTTTTATGAACATGTCCAAATATATGAAGAGTGTAAGGAAAACAGAGCCAGACTCAGTGGTGCCCAGTGACAGGCTAAGAGGCAGTGGGCAAAGAAGCAATTGAAATACAGAATATACCATTTAAATACAAGAAAAATAAACCTTTTTCTCCCCCTGTTTTAATTGAACACTGGAACAGGCTGCCCAGGGAGGTTGTGGCGTCTCCGTCCTTGGAGATAGTCAAAACTTGACTGGACATAGTCTTGGGCTAACTGCTGTAGGTGACCCTGCTTTGTGAGCGGTGCTGGACTAGATAGATCTCCAAAGGTCCCTTCCAGCCTCATCTGTTCTGTGATTCTGCAGCAACTATTCTCCTTGGTTGTGAATATATGTAACCTGCACCTACAGTACCAATATTAGGTAAACAGTACAAGTTTTGAGAGCGTTTTTTGTTATTCCTTGCCTCAAAATGCAGTTTTTTATCCTGCATCTTCTTTACAGTTCTGAGCTTTTCCACCTTTTTTTCTTTCATTCTGATCATTAAGGATAGGGATTGTGTAGTTTTTTTAGCTCCCGTTTTATTATTTCTGAAGTCCCCATCATTCAGAAAGTCATTCAGGAACCAATTTGGTTAAAATAAAATGGCAATTCTAGTGAGACACTCAATAAAATGGTAAAGGAATCACAACCAGACACTTCTGGAGGAGAATAAAGAAGGTATTTTTTTTGCGATGTGGAGACCAGACAGCACGCAGTAACTGATTTGCCCCAGGTCACACACAAAATCTGTGGTTAAACTGGGAATAGATTTCCAATCTGTACTGTATGTATCCCCTATTTCTGCTTTGCTAAATGATTTTGATTTGAATTAAAAGTATTTTTCATTATCTGTAATACATTAGCTCTTCAAAGTGCTTGTGGCTGTACGTTGCTTTTTTTTTTCCTCGTTGCATACTTGACTAGTATGCTTTTATTGTCATCACTCAAATTAGCTTCCTAGCCTTTTCACTTGAAGATTAATTTCTTAATACTTGAAAATATATTACTATTTTTCTCCCCATGACTTAAAAGATCTATAGGTAAGCGAGAGATCCTTGTATTTGAGTTATTATGGAATTAAAGGTTTTATTGAGTTAACTCTTCTAGAAATAGAGTATTAAGCTAAGACTGTTAGTGGAAAAATACTAGAAAATGTAATTCATAACATGATTAATGCGTATCCAGGATTTTATGTGCCATTCAGTAAAACAAAATTGGGGCCAATATAAACTTCGATCCGTGAAGTGATTGTCCGATCACTTTCGGACAATGACTGGTGCAGTGGAGTGCAACCACTGAATTAGATTAAAGCATGTAATCTCTGTATCTACAGCAGTTGGAAACACTATAAAAAAATCAGGAATGCTTGGGTATTCAGTTAATAAAGTTCTCTGTAATTCTAAACATATCAGGAATCTGCCGATCACATGGCTACAGCATCTGTGAAATTGGTGTCTTTATGTCCTCATAGACTTGAGTAAGATACTAACTGCAATGACCGATCACTTTCGGACAATGACTGG
>NW_010228069.1:0-22826 GCF_000690775.1 Eurypyga helias
TTCTATGATTCTATGATTATCACAGGTGAAAATTTAAGTATTTTAGGAAGAGTTTGTTACTGAAAGACCTTTGCAAGCTCTTTCAAAACAAGCCACATCCTCTCCCACCTCTGGAGCAAGCCAGCCAGTGTCCCAAAGACTCTTTCTTGTTGGCTCTCAGATATTTCAGGCTTACCCCTAGCAAGCTGACTGTCCTATACCTAAAATACAACTCTACAAATCATAAGCTGAGATTTTGCCATAGGCTCTTCATCAGAACGGAAACTGCAGACACAAAAGCACTCCCTGCAAGCAGCCATCAACATGAAAGAAGCAGCAAAGCCTGTTTTGATATCGCAGGCTCATGCAAGAGTGTGGTCAGCAATCCAGAGTCAGTTGTTAATCCAGTACTGTGAACGTCAGATCCCTACATTAGAAAGGAACTACATTCATGCCACATCTAGCTTCCAACATCTGATTAGAGTGGTGAGCATCAAACTGAGGTTATTGGCTACTCCTGATAAAACAGAGGCTCTGACATTAATTATCCTTAATTAGCATTCACCTTCAATACTCCTGTATGATCACTTCTAGCAAAGCCCAATCACAGAACCTTGGAAGTGTGGGCTCTGGGACCTCTGAAGGTCTCTGGTCCAACCTCCCACTAAAGAGGAGTGTCACCACCTCTAGATGAGCTTTGCTCAGCCAGGTCTTGCACACTTTAGGGATGAGAGCCCCGCAGCCTCCTGGGCAGCCTCTTTCTGTGCTGCACTACCCTCGGCTGGCTTTTCCTGCCATCCCATCTGCTCCTCCCAAGCTGTAACTTGCAGCCATTGCCTCTTGCTTTACCATCTGCTACTTATAAATCACCCATTAAACTTCCGTGTTAGTACTTCCGTGCGTGTCCTCCTCACTGACTGCAGAAACATTCGCCGTCTACCTGCTTCATCAGCGACAGAGGGAAACAATGACACCCAGATTTCTGCCAAAATGAAGAGGATTGATTTATAGACTGCATTTTGAAATTAACGATGCTGCCCTGCTATTGAGTGGATCAAATTCACTTCACGTTGGCACCTTCATGCTGGCTTAAATCCATGAGTATTATTAGAGTTATTAGAGTTAAATTAGCTCAGCTCCACACCATTCTGTAACTACTCATGGGGTTTCGGCACTGTTAGATGAAGGATCAACCTAAAGTTAAACTCGAATGTGCTAGGAAGACCATCCAAAAGCTGAGGTAGGAACAGCAAGCACAGCACCAAACCCCTCTCGCCTTTTGTGCGCTGACAGAGTATTTCAAGCCAGGTTTGCTGGGTTTCGTTGCGTGACTGACATTACACACTGTTTCGTTTGACTCCCTGAAACACCAACACTACACATTTGCGCAGTTCATTAATTAGCAGCTACACAAGAAAACTGATTCAGTGAAATTCAATATCACAGTCGAGCACTCAAAGGTTTTCTAATTCAGAGTCAGCTCTGTACACTGAAACATGTTTCAAACAAACCAAAATTATAAACCCTTGTAGTTAGCTTGATGCAGAGGACAGAGGGGGAAAAAGTAGCATCTCAAGAGCTCACAGCAAAGTAATTGCCCCCACGTGTCAACATAAATTAGACAATCTAATAAGCTACAGCTCTATTAACCATCTTCTCAAGGGTCTGCCTTGCTTTTCTTTTTTATTGTATCTATCTTGCTCTTTGAAACTCCTTTCAGAGCAAATCCGTTTATCCTGAGGCCCCAGCAATTAATCTTGCATACAACACTAACTCCAGTGCTCCAGGGCCTCCTCCCTCGCTGCTCCCCACAGCCACCTTCTGAGGTGCTCCTCCTTCATAAACTCAGCTGATGAACCGTGAAAACAGTTTCATTTCATGAGCTACTGCTCAGAGCAAGGCTCACGAGGGGGAATGCAAGACATTTTCAGATGCTTTTATATTGCTCCAAAATACATTGTCTGAGGAGGGACTGTAGGATAATGTTTAGATACCACAGGGACGTGAACCATACAGAACAATATCCACTAATAACAAATTTCAAAAAAAGAGAAAATATCAGGTTCACATAACTGTGTCAGAGTTCCTTCTGTTCATAATGCTGAATGTTATATCCTTTTTCTGCCCTCCTGACTCAGTGCTACGTTTGAAAAACAAGCATCTCTGGCTGCAAGACTCTGAGATAAGATGTAAGAATTTGCTTTCCACTGCTGTCGGTATCACCTGCCTGTTGAAACACTTAGAAGTGCTCTAGGACACTCACCAAGTCCAAGGTAAACTCTGTTTCCATGTCTCTGAAAAGCTCAGAATTTTAACCCCTCACTGCATCTGCACGACTCTATACTGAACTGCTGCGCTGGTCCTCCGAAGCCAAAGAAAATCCACAATGAATACCGCACACTGACTTTTGTTGCGTTTTGAACACACTGCCAGCAGCACGTTACCTTCACTAGGATTTTCCCTTTCAAATTTTGAGGGCTAGGAAGCTGTCTGGAATCTCCAGTGATTACAGATGACAAGTCGAGTTTGTCACTGAATATCTCCTTCAAGTACTGTGCGATCTTCTGCTGCTGCTGAATACTGCAATGGTTTTCAATAGACAGGATCACTGGAAACCTAGAAATAAAACCCCCAGACATTGTCACAGCTGCATTTTAGGAGAGAAGACCTGCAACCTTACCACATAAACAGGTTTAAGTAGCTTGCTTTTGCACTGTCAACAGCCTGGGAAAACACCTCACTTGGAGAGGAAGGACTGCACATGACCACCCAAACCCTGCTCTGCCAGAACCCCTTGGATAGCCCCTGCAGGTAATTCTGCCCTCTCCCTCCATCCCAGCGCACAGGGGGACAGAGTTTGAAACCCATGATCACCAAGCGTGAGGCGCAGAGAAACCTGCAATAAAGCTCAGCAGCGATGCAAAGCCTTTTTGTGCTATGCAGCTGAAGAGAAGCTACACTACTCCTTTGGAAGCCACAAGCAAAGTGTTCCTAAGCTGTACGTGACCAGCAAGCTGCTCCTGGAGAAATGCGTTTTGAACTCAGAGTCAAAGGAATTGCTAACTCCTCTCCGTTCGCCTTCTGAAGATTGACAGCCGCATGATTGACCTGCCTGCATCTCAGTAAGTGCAGCTACAGTGAGTCAGACCAAGTCTCTGAAGGTGCCTGGACTCTGGAAAAGGAGAATATTTGGCAACCCTTTCCAGAACACTCTCCCAGGCTCCATGAGTTCGCAGCTCAAGTTTCTTGAGCTAAAGTCATTGTTTCTGTATACAACAGCTTTTCTCCCACAACTTTGCCCAGTTGTTTTCTGAACTCTTGGAAGCCCCAGAATCCAATGGCAAGGAACCCCAGAGCCCAGCTACACGTCAGATGAAGGATAATGGCTTTCAGTTTACAATTCACCAGCTTCTGCTTCTAATCAATAACATTGACTTTTGGGCTTGATGGTTTTTCCCACACCCCCATTGTTGGGGTCACTTTTTTTCCCCCCCTCCCCCCAGAAACAACAAAGCAAGCGTTTCCCTTTATTCTCTCAAACTGCTCAGAATGCTTGGCATGCACTCATGAGTTGAGACTGTTGTGTATATGGTTAGACTCCATGATTTCCATATAGAACTTTGTTACATAGTACCATGGCACATGAAGTAGAATCTGAACATTACTCCTCACCTCAGTATTCCCTTTTCCTACATATGAGAAAGGTGTTCAATTTTCCTACAGAAATACATATTTTTCCTTAGGTATAGAATGTTATGTTATTGATTTTTAGGAGAATTTCCCTGTGGAAATGAGTGGGATGTTTTGTTCAAAGAAAGGATCAAAATGATCTCTAGATATTCAACAGCCTCAGACGGTTCAAAAGATTATTGAATTTACAATGCATGAAAGGTCTTTCTAACTGAAGTTGAACTTTCTAACTCAACTGATGGAAAGAGCTCATGCAGTTGAACATTAAATATGATACAAGCGATAAACAGGGGGAGAGAGTCAACCTAATAATTCCTCAATATATTTAAAGGAATATATGTACTTCCTGATGTTGATGGTTGGTTTTGACATCGGATTAACTGCACAAGACAGATGTAGCTTAAAAACTGACTCTACACTTACTCATTTTTGATGAAGGCGTATTTATTGATAGTTTCTGCCACATCACGGAAGAGTATTTTAGAAGTAAGAGTATAGCCATGGTGCACTACTGGCTCTCCATCTGGACCATCCCAGCAATCCACTATTAAGACAAAAAAAAGCTACACATTAGGAGATGCCCCTGACCTTGCACATTTCTGCTGACCTTGCCTGCCAGCAGGACTCACATACACTACTCAACCATGCAGGTGTCAGTAACTTTCATTCAATCTATTACGACCTACCATTGAGTTAAGGCTAACAAGACAGTCTTTTCTTGCGTTACATGTGAAGTCTGAAACCTCAAACTGATTTCCTCCCTTAAAATGCTTTTTTTCCTTCTTGTATAAAATTATAGAAGTGTAATAGGTCAAATAATGCTTACAGCTATCTCCTGGGAAAGGAGCTTCTGCTTCTGAAGACAAGTTATTTAAAAACAACTTAGTCTTTTTCCCCTCCCAGTTAAACTTTCAGTTTTATATGAGTAGCATCAAAGCCATCACATGGAAAAAGAACTAGGACAGTAACAGTTTTCCTAATAAATTACTGTACTCTGGATTTACACCAAATTTGTCCCTACTGTTGCCTCTACCGGAAGTTAAAAACTACACAAAAAGAAGGCTACAGAGCCATTACACAGGCTGTGCGGTATCTGCAATAGCTTCAGGTCACACCAAGTAACACACTACTGTGCGCTGCAGTGAGTTCTCCTACAGAGAGGAAAGTACAGTGACAGAACACCCAGTTTCCTCA
The DNA here is from genome assembly GCF_000690775.1 of Eurypyga helias. NCBI lineage: Eukaryota > Metazoa > Chordata > Aves > Eurypygiformes > Eurypygidae > Eurypyga > Eurypyga helias. The sequence continues at coordinate 4,864 of NW_010228069.1, forward strand.
GGTTCATTTTCTCTAATTCGTTCTTAAATCCTGATTAACAAACTGCTCTTCAAGAGATGAGTTTTGTAACAGTGCTCTGTTGTGGTATAGCCAAAAGCAGCATGTATGCATAAAAAAGCGATCGTTTAAGCTTGTCAAAACACTATTTCACCCAGAATCTTGAAAGAAAAATATTAATATTTTGTTATTATTTACATCTTGTGGAACTTAAACAAGAATCCAACACAATCTCCAGGTTATTGGACAAAGAGCATCTTGTTTCCTTCCAGCATCCAGCCAATGAAACAGCATCCTACCTTCCTATTGTGGCAGACCAAAACCAAGTTTCTCAGCTCTAAGATGTTGACAGAGCAGTGCTGACAGAAAGCATCACTTGCTCACCTGTCCTCCTCCTGTGGGCACTTTGCACCTGTAGGAGGAACTGCATATGCAAACACCCACTTTCCCTTATGAAAGGGAAAGGCCTTTGCTGGCTCAGCTCATCTGAGGAATGCGGACGAGGAAGCACTCCCATGAAGCGGTAACCTCCAGGACGGGGGAACCCTGGATTTGAACAACCAGGGCTGCTCTGCCGAACCACAGGGCCCCAGACAGATCCCTGCCCACTGCCTTGCTGGGGCTTGTGCAACAGAAATATGTGTCACACAAACATGGGACAAGGGGAAACTTGCACCGACTGAGGAAAGCATAACACAGCAGCAGACAGGAGAAACCAGTGCTGTCTATGAGGTTTGTCTGAGAAAGTCATTGCCAACACAAAAATTCCTGGTTAGGCTGCTAGAGTTCAGCACTGAAGTTAATCAGGCAGAGAAGCATTAATGCTTTAAGCTTGCCACTGACATTGTACTTAAAAGAAATATCCATCCTCCTTCTCCCAAACTGTACCTTCGATACACCGACAGCCGTCCTGCAGCACTTGCGCATACATCTCCACTCTGGACTGGGACAGCAGCTGGTCGCCGGTCAGGTACGTGTTGTGAGATGAAGCAATAAAGTAGTTACAGAGGGGCTGATCCATATCCTGATGCACTTCGCAATGCAGCGGATTAAACACGTCGCAAGCAGGACTGCGCATGAAGTTGGTGAAACCTTGGAAGAAAGAGAACAGTTTTGCCACACTTGCCCAAGCGAATGAGTTGCACTCCAGCATTTGTTTTTCCTGTTTGATGCTTGTCAGTGCTAAATCGTGTCTCCAAAATGACTGAATCTCATAGCAGGGATTAATCTTCCTGTACCCCACGTTTTCAGCATACAGACTGAACCTGTGGCTTGCTTGGTTCCCTGCAAACTGAAGAGGCTGCGCAAGTCCACTGCCAGCACACGCACAGGTATTTCTTTTTGAAGCCTATGGAAGTTCTGACACCTTGGAGAAGAATATATTCCAAAGAGCCCACCCTTGTTCCCAGACAGCTTTCAAACAGCTTTGAGCAAAAAAGGGAAATACAATCTAGAAAGACACATTTATGAATGCCAAAACCCCAAAAATCAACAAGCATTTGCAAAACATGAGATTGAGCTAAGCCTCTTCAGAAATTCACTGCCAACCAATGGAAAACAAAGTAGGATTCTGAGAGAAGCACAAAAGTAACTATGAGAAGACTGAAAACCCCCACCAATCAATACAGCCACTGCCCAACCTATTTTCAAATTCAGTGTTTCATTCAGACCCTCAAAAGGGGGTGCAAAAATGCACATGTAAAAATCCCCTGAATCCCTGGAGAAGCTCCCTACACCAAATCCAGTGCACAAGACAAGTGTGCTCAAACTGCCTTCTGCAGCTCAGACGAAACTGCTCTGCTAATAAGCAGAACAGAAGGTGTTACTGGTTTTGTTAGAATCGGGGGAAGAAAGTACCCTCCCTCACCATTATCCAGTGAGACAAAACGATCCAGATGCTGCTGCAGACAGACGGTATGCAGCTACGCCACGGGTCACCGCTGTTAGCAAAACTGGTTTTGCTTCCTCCTTCTCAAACTGGTGCCCCCTACCCAGTCTTGATTCTTGTTAAAGCATCAATATAAGGGAGAAATTGGGTCAAACACTGAAGCAGCATCAGCCCACACTGCCTGGGATGCCAAAGTGTGCCTTGGCGGGAGAGTGATTTGCTCAGAGGGACCCAGTTGGTGGGTGGGAGGGAACCTCAGCCTCGCCCTCAGCAAGATGCAAAGGATTTGAGGTGTGCACCATGTTTCCCTCAACGGGCACCGTGGTGGTAACAGGTAAGAGCTATGCCGTTCTGCTCCATCACAAGCATGATGTCCTGTAAATAAGAGGAGGCAGAGGAAAACCCTCAAATACGGGGCAGCAGAAGAGATGTAAGGAACAACACCTGCAAGAGTCAGGGTCAGCATCCTGCAGATCTGCCAGGACTTCACACTGCTGGTGATGGCCCCTGGGTCCCAGGCTGAGAAGCAATCTTCAGAAGGTAGCAATGACGTCAAGAACAAAAAGAACAGGCTCCTACCAAAATTCAGAAGGATCTGCACATTTACACAGATCAGAGGGCAAAAACTGGAGCCAAACTGACGTCCTGACTCGGAAGCAAATGCTTTTTTTGAGTTTACTGCTGACACTTCAGCCCTGTCTCAGTGCCACTCTTGCTGTGAGTAAGCTCTACCCCCAGTGGGCTGCACTGCAGCACGGAGAGCACGGGCTGTGCTAGCCAAATCACTGATTCAGCCAATTCACTCTAGTTTACAGTTTTCTCTGTGCTGCTAGTTTATGTGAGAGGATGGTACTGGTTTATATCCCTGTAAATCAGCTCAGCGCCACACAGAGAAAGTTTTAAAAATACCTCCTTTGAGAATCAGACACGCAAGATGTTTCCGAAGGATAGTGCAAACAATGCCAACCCCGAAAGCAATTCAAACATAAAAGCAGCAATAAGATTAAAAGGAACCAAAATGCTTTCGGAAATGTTTTTTTAAATGTCATAGCTTGTTCATTCTGCTTTCCTTATTTCACTTGAGTGCAGTGCCCAGGGTCACACCAGAAGCTTGTTTAAGTACCGTGTGGAGGGAGATTTCTCCTTCCTCCCCCACCCCAAATTCACCATGTAAATTATGCTGCTTCAGGAAAGCGATCTTCTGGGCAAATGAAGATGCCGTGGCATTTCATCTATTTTGTTCCAATTCTGATTTGATGCTAAATTGGATCTGAAAAATCATACCACCTACACTTGCTTCAGGAAACAAGGTGAATAAGGTATTAAAACCCAAAGAAAATGCAACTGCCCATATTTAATTTCACATAAGCATAGATCGATTGCACAGGAGCGATTCTAGATCTACAGAGACAGAGCAGAATGCAAACTTTGCTTTTATTACCTCAGTTAGAGCAGGTTATAGTATACGATACATGGTATAGGACGGTTTGTGTTTGTATTTTAATAGATACACAGCAATAAATCCATGGAAGCCTAAGGCATTCAAACTGCTGTAGGATGACTATGATGTACAGCTGCTAATACACTGCCCGGTGTGGATTGTATGACACAGGGGAGAGATGGTTCTGTATGATGGGGAGAGAACTGCTGATCTTCTGTATGACTTTCTTTTACACTCAAATATTTTAAAGCTACACCAAAATGCTCTTAAAGTTTATCTATTCCACTACAGTATATCAAAAAAACCCTAATTTTGAAATAAGAAAACCCTTTACCTTCAATCCCAAGAACATTTTGCTTCTTGTTTTCTTCTGATACTTCAAATTTCTGTATGATGTCAAGACAATATTCTGGCGTCACATTATTCATCTGCACAGAAAAGACAGTTTTGGTGCACTTAGTTTTTTTCTACCATGTGACCTGCATGTCAAAATCTACTTTAGGCTTCTGGGTCCAGTTGAAAAATCTTGTGATCAAATATTGAATTCAATCAAACATGAATAGGACGATCGGTAACCCTACTGTAAAAGGGCTAAGACTTGGATTTGATTTTTGTCAGCACTGCACAAGCCTCACGGCTCTTACCTTGGAAGAGAAAACTAGGAGTGAGAACCAGCGATCACTTAAAAGTTGTGTCATTTTGGTTTAAAGATGAAAATTAGCAGCTAAACAAACTTAACAGTTGAACTGGGCAACAGTGCTGAAATGAGAACTATGAAGCAACATTCTTTAATATGATCTACTCAAACACGCAAAAAGATTCAGCAGGGTTTGATTTCATTTTCATGCATTCTTCCACTCCTGTGATTTCATTACTTCCCAGAGAGGTCACTCTAATGTACAGGCTGAGAGATAAATAATTAGATTCCAAAACAAAAACCAGCAGTTCTTCTGAAACAAATACGAGTTTTGTCAACAGCTTCAGCTACCCCACAGCTGAAGCCCCAGCTGACTAGTGGGGCCAGAGTACCACCATACACTTATATTTCCTTTTAAATCACAGGAAAGAAGGATCTTGCATCACTCATCTCATCTTCTCTCACCCCCTCGAAACGCCTTAAGATGTAGAGAACCAAAGTGAGAACTAAGATTGGGTGTATGTCATTTCCTCCACTGATAATATCATAGGATGGCAACAATGGCACTAAAACCTTTAGCAGCTTATTTGTACCATTATTCTGGTTGCTGTTTGTACTCCGTATCCTTTGCCAGTCGGCCCAAACACCCTGGCACGTGGAGGCATCTGGAAGCAAAGGAACACACAGTCCCCTCTCTTACAGTGTGTCATCCCCATGAACATGGCTGCTTCAGGCAAACGCAGGAGGGAGGTTAGTCATCCTGCAGATTGCACAATATTTATTGTTCAAATCTGAAAACGGTCCCCCTGTGAACTGCTCTCCTACTAACAGAATTGTGTTTCAGATGGAAAAGTCAATTCCATGTACTCTGCTCTGCCTGTAGCCTTTGATGAATTTCTGCTTTCCATTATTCCCGGTTGCTTGGCATTCCCAGCATCAGCAGTCAGCTACATGGAAATCTGGACATAGGTTGACTCTTGACCTGCTCTTCTCTAAGGGCCCGATCCTGCTATGTCCCGAGTTCCTCCAAAGAAACGTGGGTGCCATGACTGACCATATCTCGTAACACCTCAAAGGCTACAGCTGACATGAAAAATTCTGACATGAACATTCCTAAAAATGTCTATTAAAAATTACCAGAGGAAGGGGAAAAAAAAAAAAGACACATTGACATCAGAATTGTAGTAGCAGAAGGCAAGTGAGCATATCACTCATATGGTGGCTCAAGTTGAAAAACTTGGAGATATTTTCCAGCCTTTCTCCCCTTCCCTCCGGTTTTCTCTTGCACAGGGAAAGCATGGCTCAGCCCCTTTCCTTCTCCAAACATTTTATTTATATCTCTAGCTAAGCCAACAATCATGAGACGCCTGCAGGAATTACACAGGATAATAGGAATGAGAACAATTCAGTAGAGAAAATAACTGATTATCCTAGCTCAAGTAGACACTGCTGTTTGATTGCAAACACTATTCATAGCAGGCCCTTCTTCAGCACAAGCTGGCTAGAATTAACCTTTGCATTATCCCACATGGCTCCCTGATGGCCGGGTGGCAGGGTACTCGTGTGCTCTAGGAATAGAAAAGTCTGATCTACTCCAAAACTGCATCTGTTTGGGAAATGTCCACTGATTTGTGCTTTTCAACAGTACCTTGGGAGAGCTGATGACTTCGGCTACTCATTTAAATTTGTTTTCATTAAGTTTTAAAGTATTCCACTAGAAAGAATATCAAGGAGTCACAATCATTGATGACTGAACATTTAGATTCAATATGGATTACTGAAGATGGTCAATAGTGAGGCTTCCAAAACCTCTTGGATACGTGGTTACTTGTTCTCAGGACAGATGAAAACTGATCCATAGTAACGCGGCAGCTGGCAAGCAGGCACACGGGAAACTTCACTCTCGGAAAACCAAAATGAAACTTTTCAGGTTTGTAACACCAAAGCAGCCTTGTAACTGCATAAGATCATCAGCACAAGAGTCAAAAAGGTCTCTTCGACTGAAATAAAAGCACTTGGTGTGATATGGATAGGAGGAAGGAAGGACAGACAGCAGACAACAGCCGCAGGCTGGCTGAACCCCGCAGACACAGGGCAGCATCACTCAGGGGCTCCCAGGATGAGGCAGGAAGCAACCATTCACTCCATGATGCAGGTCAGGAACAGGTAGCAACTACAAAGCGGCTCTTCAGCAGGGAAGACAATGTCTTGTCGAGCCTGTTTCACCCAACCTCACTGCTCAAAGGCAATCACAAGATAAGCTGTCAGTCAAAAGAACCTGGAGATCCTGCTGCAGAACCAACCTCATTTAGCAAGACATCAGTTTCTGGGGAGGACCAGCTCGGACACTGGTTCTGGTTTGCTAAGACAGGACACTCCCAAAGGGACAACACTCAGTCACGCAGACGTGACTGGACATCCAGGATGCTCCTCCTGCACAGCCCCGTGTGCTAAGAGGACTGCAGGACCAGCAGTCACCCCAGGAAACCAGCCTACTTTCTGCTCTTCTGACATTTGAAGCCATGTAATTGCAATTTCAATAGCAACGAGCTGCGTTTAACTGCACCTAAGTGGAAATAATCTGTCTCGCAAGCTCTGGGGTGAAGGCAACAGGGAGCTCTCCCAGAAAAAGAAGCCAGCTTAGCAAATTAACAAAAAACCCAAACCCTTTCTGTTTTATCCTCAGACTGCAGAATGTTTAAAAGCCTTGCCAAAAGAGTAGCAGATGGAGCTGGACAGACTGTCCACAGATTTTCAAGCAGCCAGACAAGAGCAAAAACAAACCGCCGTTTGGTTGAAGGCACTTGAGAGCTGCATTACGATTTCAACCATTATTGGCTTTTGACGGCAATCTTGCCTTACCCCAGGACATTGTTAGCACGTCTGTGTTGTGAACGCAGTAAAGGGTAAAACTGCCCTGACACTGCTAGTGCTGCGAAGTGGGAAGACCAGAGGGAAGAGGCAAAGTGCAAGATGCATCTAAACGACACTGCCGAGAGATTCATCTACAGGAGATCGTGCTTTTACTCTTTCAGGTGTTTGTTTCTGGAATAATGTTGAGCAGAGCATTTACAGCTGATAGCCCTGTCTGCATTCAGCCTTTTGAGCAGTGTGTAGACAGAGGAGAGGATGCAGTACGCCAGATCTGACAGTCAGCCTGGTTTTTCTGCTGGATCAGTAGTTTCATGATGTCCTTGTGCACCCACAAAGACAGCTCTTCTACCTCTTTCACGTGTTTTTCTTCCTGCTCCAGGTCCCCGAGTGCCCCTCTCATACCATGGCTCTTCAGCTGTTTCTGGGCACTTCAGCATCTCCACGAACATGTCCTCCCTGGAGCATTTCTTTGTTTTCTCATCAGTGTCAACCCTGCTGCCGTGCTGCTGTCAAGGGTGCTCCAGTGAAGGGCACCCAAGTAGAAGGCAGCGATTAAAAAGGAAACAAAGGAAAAAGCAGGGAGCTCAGAAGATTTCAGTCATTAGCACAGAGGGAAAAAGACAAAACCATTTTGTGCTTTAAAGTTGTAATTAGCAGAATTGCCAGGACCAGATTGCTTGCAAGAATCTGTGTGTTGAGGCTATCACAGCAAGATCAGTGACGTGATAGTGCTGCCATGTTGCAAAGCAGAAGAAAGGAAGGAAGATCGAGGGAGTCGTACATGCCAGGGAATTGCCACAATGGCCAACAGGGAAATTCAGCAACAAAACTGCATGGGCTGTTGATATTTTATGCTAGGGATAACTTGAGAAAGCTGTAATCGCAGGCAGGATCCCAGAAAGGCACAGGAGACTATCCAATGAGGGCAGGCAAATCCAGTATCTCTACCCAGGAAGCTCAAGCAGGTTGGGATGGTAGCATCTATTTTTGTGAGGCTGTTCTGGAACACCACGCTGCAAGGATGCTCCGGGTGAGCAAACAATCCAGGACCAGCCTGAAGCAAACAAGAGTCCTGGAGTTCACAAGGTTCCTTCTGTGTTCCTCACTGTCCAGAGTACACATTCTCTCCATGGGGTCCACAGACAATTTTTGTAGTAATTCAGTTTCCTTCCTGTCTTGAAAGAGAATCTCCACCACAGCAATTACGAATAGCTACATTTTTTTTTTGTTCAGCAAATCTGTATGAACATTGGGGGGAAAATCTTCGATCTTGACCCAACTTTGCTTCTTAAGTTACTTATGCTTCTTTTAATTTTTATTTTTTTCTTAAATCCCTTATCAGTGTGTCTGTTCCTGTGGTCCCCTGAACCACCCCTCTCTCAACTGCTTCTCTGAGGAGCTTCTGATAGAAGTGCAACCTTCAGGTGTGCAATTTTCTTTGCACAAGTCCCACATATCTGTAGGGAATGCCTAGAAAACAGACTTTCCTGAGGAAAAGTTGGGAAAGAAGGCAGAAAGGGAAAAAATGGATAGAATCCTGGGCATCCCCTCCCTTGGCCAGGTTGGTGCGATATCCATCTTTGTTTTATATCACAAAGGTGTAATCTTCCCTTAAAATTTTAATAAATATTTAGGCCACATGTAAGAGGTGGTTCTTTGTCAATATTTAAACTGCTGTCTTAATAATAAAAGCAGCAGTCTTTCTAATTATTACTACTACTGATACTTTGAAACTCCTGGGATATAACAGGATTGTAGGATTCCATTTTGCTTACAGGAAAGGGCAGGTGAACCCAAAGATTCATCTTAACACGTGACTGCGTTAAGCCATGCACAGACAAACCATTTGTAGATAATCAGAAATAGTTTGCTCTTGTTTTGTCTCGTGTTTCTAGCTTTAAAAGAGATCTCATATCAACCTAATTTAGAGTATACCTGCCAAGACCTTTACTCGTGAAAGGCATCTCCCAGAAATACAGACGTCACCCCACGCCACCATTAAACAACCCAGACAAGCTGTGCGAGAGAAAGCAACCACACTCAGACACGCGATAACCGGCTGCAACCAAGAAGTGGTCTTCCCTCCTGCCTCAAGCTAAGCTTTTCCATACAATTCAAAATGTACACATATATGGATACATAGTACTCCCATACCTTTTGTTCCACCTTCAGAAACTGAGCAAGTTCTTCAACAGTGAGATGATCCTTCTTGTCACTGTAACTTAAGAGCAGTAAGTAGAGATCTCGACGTAAGGACATCATCTTGTAGAAGACTGAAAATTCTTCAAAATTTAGGGTCCCTTGGTTCTCATCTGTGTCTGCTTCCTAAGAGTTAAAGACACTCAGGTAAGCAGGCTAAACTGAGGTGAGTTCAGGGAACAAAGCAGAACAGGATTTACATACACAATCAGACGTTTAATAAATTCTAGTCCCCAAGATCCTGTTCAGACTCAAATCCTAGTTGGCTAAAATAACTGCAACATTGTAACACTGGCCAGTGGGTATTTTGGTGAAAATGGTGACTTCAGTAAAGCCACAAGTTCCCTATGAATGCCTCAATTCCATCTTAGGTTTGGAATTTGTTTCCCATGTAAAGAGGCTCACAGTAGGATTTATTCTGACCTCCGTGACTCGCCGGTATGCCCTGCAGTTATCCTGGATCAAAACATAGCAAAGGACGTAATTTCACCCCATGGCATCCCCTAACAACAGAGTCTGACAATTTAAAACATTCAGTACAGTATCACAGTCTTAAATTTACTTTAGTTGAAACTGCAACACTCCCAGCCCCCTGTCAGCCCTCTGCAGAGGGGACAAGCCTGCAGCAGCAGTAAGATTCCACACCAAAATATATGTCCAGTAGCCCCAGTCTTGATGGCAGTTTTTGTTTATTCTCAGAGGTAGGAAGAAAACAGTACTTAGGCAGATGTTCACAGTAAAAAGCTTGTATTAACATGCGCTAAGAGGATTGCCTTGGATTTTCAAAACAAAGAATACATTCTGGAGAACCGCTGTCAAACATTATGTAGGTCTCTACAAAAAATGAACTTCAGGGAAGCTACAACTCTTGCTAAGTTCGAGGTTGTCAGCAGATAATGGAAACAAAGCGAAATAAATATTTAGAAATGTGCCACTGTTCCCATGAATAATGCCTTTCATTATTCACAGCTGTATATAACAATTTCTCCCTGTAGTTATAAAACCTGCTGCCATTCCTAAGTCACATTCTGTTAAAAATGGTGCTTCCCTCTGTTCAGGACAAAACACCTTCTGGGCAGAGTCCTTTTAACACCAATCTGGCTTTGAACCTGTTGGCGTGTCTCTAGGCTGGTAAACCAAAGCCAAGTTCCTCTCCAGATGGAAGGCATCCTCATCCTGCTATCACTTCTTCCTGCTCAAGAAACCTCTTCCAGTTGGTGTCCAACCTCACTCCTATAGAAGAGGAGCTAGTCCAGTAGCAACACAATGAACACATCTCTGACCTGTTTTGCTTTCCAAGGATCCATTTTTACCTTCCCTTCACATAAAACATTCCACTTCACTCTGAGGCATGTCTTAGAACTGGAACCCATCTTTACACCAGTAGAGTTTCATGATACGTACAGAAAGCTGAAGTAGCAGCCCAATACTCTATTCCCAGATGCAGGACCTGGATGGCCCCATAAGCCTGGCCACCCTCATGGAGCCACCTCCAGGCTGGTAGCTGTTGTACTATGTCTGGAGCTGTGACACCATGTCCCACAAACAGTAAGTACCACCTGAGCAGACCAAGTGCAAGAACAGTGTAGAGTAGCTAGATGTAGGGCAAGGATTTGTCCCAGAGTTACTTTGCTATTCCCTTTATCCTGCATTAAGGCCTGGAAATCTATAGGATTGCCAGCACACAGCACTGCTCGTGCCTTTAGGATTGGGGCCTGAATGACTAACAGTAAACAAACTTTTAACATTAACCGTGCCTGCAAGGTCTAGGATAGCAACTCAGAACAGGCTGGCAGCAAATGCAGCAAAATAAATGAAGCAGCTTGTTTTTAACCAAAAGTTGCCTCTGATTATACAAAGGCTGATGGTTGCTAGAGTGCCCTACTCCATTACCAGGCACTTCAAAAGCGCCGAGCGAACTACATCTTCTTTCCTCTCAGTATGAGTCTTCACAACCCTCCGCCTCTCCTGCAGCAGTCAACACCACCACCAAAACCGAGATCTGGGGGAGCTGCATTTCATTACACCTTGTTAGTGCTGCTGTCATCTGAGCCATACACCCGGCTCACAGCAAGTAAGCTGAGAAGAAAATAGTTCCCAGCCATCTTGGTGGGGAATGGGATTTTAAATCACTTGATATCTACTACATATCTTCAGTGATGGTTCTAATTTGCAGGAATAAGTACAACCCAAATTCACCGCTGCAACACAACCCCACTAGTTTCCAACTTCTCAAGTCTTTGGGGAGTAACTTATTCCCCATAGATATACCCCTAAAGCAGAATTTAGGCCCGACAAACAAAGTGCTTTTGATCATAGAAGACTCTCACTTTTCCATGTTTTATAGCAAACCAGCTTTTAGCTGGCACTGGTTCTGAAGGCTTAAGAAAATTTTATTTTGCTCTCCATTATGTCCTTGGCTTCCCTTTCCTACAGTAAGCACTGGGGTTGGTGGAAAATGGTAACTGTTTTCAGACTACAGAATTAAAAAAATTCATTCTGGCTAAGTAAAAGGAAGTTGTTAAAAAACATTAATTATTTTCATAAAGCTTGTTTCTATTAACTATTTTTTCATGAAGTAAATGGGTAAGATTTCACTAGCAACAGAGTAACTTCATTGTCCCTCAATGCCAGTACAGAACAATTCAGATCAGAGATGAAAACAATAATAATCTGAAAAAGTAATATAATAAATTGCCTTCCATGTGGGTCATGTTGTTAAAACAATGTTCTGATGCATCTTTGTCTACAAAAAGGTAAGACCTGGAAAAAGTCTGTGAGGTGGTGGAAAGGACAGTTTTAAGTCCCATCTTGCAGATCCTGTTCTGGATGAGTCCAGAAAGAGTGCCAGTAACGGGCACTATCGTACCGCAACCACGCTGCGTTAGAGCCCACCAACCTGAAACATCTGCCGGACCTTCCTGCGGGGCAGGTTAACGTTCAGTTTATGCATCAGCTGGTGGATCTCTTCAATATTCAGCAGGCCATCTCCGTTCTTGTCAGCCTCCTCAAAGGTCTGTTTGACCCAGCTACAAAAATGTCAAGGAAAGGTATAAGAGGGAGATTTCCTCATGGAGGAGGGAGATGGAACAGTTGGGCAGGTAAGGGACAAGACTCGAACTCAGGAGAACAAGACCCTGCCCCAGTTCTTCTGGGCAGGGGGATAATCCTCCTTAGCAGAGGACCCAATACAGCCTTCCCAAATACCTATTTTTCAAGTCAGTGCCCCTGGGCAAAACATTTGCATTAAGACTTCCAACAGCCTGCATTAGAGTTATTGGGGTACGCTGGGAAACAAAGTCATCGCCAGCAAAGACCTGGTGCTATCTACATGGTTCTCCCTATACTAATGCCAAACGAAAGCACTTCTACTACTGTACACCTTCTGGTACAATTTACTGTTGTACCTGCTACCTGGTGCAACTGTTATATCTGAGGACTACTGGTTTTGTGACTCTGCTCAAAGGAATCAAGCTCAACAGCCATCTGCATCAGGGATGATGTTAATCAATCAAGTGCAAGAGGATGGAGTAAGGAAGACTCTGAAATCAGCCCACGTACATTACCCACCAGTCTGTGGTTTCCATAAACACCTCATTAAAAATTAACCATGCTTGTTTTTCCATGCCCTCTCCTCCAAGACTGGCACACAGTTCTTTCATCTGTATATTTGTAACTCTTCCATCTCCGGACAACTTCTTTGTCTGTCACTTTCTCTGCTATCTCTGCTCTCACCTGGTGCCACACTTTCCACGGGGCAGCAACAACTCCATAGACTCATAAGCTGCACAAGGAATGGAAAACACACAAACATTTGCTGTTTCTCCCCACACAAGGGCAAAATGCTATCAAATAAAGATAGTAGCTGTCAAATTCAGAAAACAAGAGGGGATTCTTCACACAGCATATGGCTCATCTCTACTATAACCTCTTGTTGGGATGTTCTACAGGTTTACACGGGTTTGAGGTGACACTGAATCTAACTTTTTCTCCCCTGCCCTTGCTACAGTTTCATTCAAATACTTAAAACCAGTACTGGTTTATGACATTTATTTACAGCTAGGTTCACAATACCAGCCCCTTCGCACTCCCATTCTGCTACTAGCTTCTCCTCTGAGAACAGAATCTAAGTTCTCAGATACTGCTGGACTTGCTCTGATATCTTCTTCTACTCCCCCATTCTACTTGAACTTCACGTTTTAAACCTGCACCTTTCACCCCCTCTTTGCACATACACCCCTTCGCAGCTTTGCTGAGTTCTTACATGAACTGGAACTGGTACTGGGTCGGTACTGGGTCGGTTTGTCTGCAGTCTCCCAGCTGCCACATTTGATAACATAAACACGACTTGAAGTGATGTTTCACCAGTAGAGAACATACACCAGACACGTGCAGCTCGGAAAAGTCATGGATAAATATAGCAAGCTGAGTATGTGTGCACCAGAGCATGCACTATATCCCCCAAATGGATCGGGGCCTATCTTGCATCAGAATTAAACACTGAACATATACATTAGAAACACAGAAGTACGTATATACTCCAGGAAGAGTATTTACAAGTGACAGCTGTAGACTTCATGTGGCAGAAGAGACAGGCTACAATTTTAATCAAGGTGGACTTGGTTTGTTTGGGATTTTTTTTGTTTAGCAGGAAGAGTGTTTTCTGTACTTAACATACCAGTCAGCGCTGTTGTGAAAGAAAGCACATTGAGAAAATATTCAATGAAAATCTTTACAAGAAGTTCATTTTGGTTACTAGGCTACAAGACGCATTTAAGGAGCTTTCAAGATTTGTGCTCCTGACAATTAACAGAGGCTGAGAAGTACATGCAGATATCTGACATACACTGACCAAGAGAAATGGAGATGGCCAGGAGTTACTAATCAGGTACTGAAAAACTCCCAAAATGTTAGCGTTTCACCTGTGCAGAGGCTAACAAAGTCAAGTTTTCAATTAGTAGTATCTTGAAGGCAGTGTCTTCTAAGGGACCTTGCAATCTGCAGCAGAGGAATAAAAGCCAAGTTGGGCAAACACAAGATGACAGAAATCCTGAAATCACCCTGGGGTTGGTATTTGTTCAGATAACTAGAAATTACTGCTTTGACCCTTCAGTAAGAATCTTACTAACAAACTGCAAGACTATCCCGACTTCACTGCAGTTCAATCCAGCCCCTAAGGCACAGCTGAAGTTTTATGGCACAGATAAGTGTCCACATCAAACCCATTACTCCAGTTCCCATTGTAATCAATAGCAAGGTTTTTGGTCACTTAACAGGCAGTGAAAGGACACCCTACACTGAGGTCACTAAAAAACAAGCCAGAAATACCAAATCGGAAGCTGGAGCTCAGGCTGATAAAAGGATACTGATCGTGTGTTCTCTGTCGCTTAGCAAGGGAATCCTCATCACTTATTCCAGCCATCAAATATTTCAGTCCGGTGATCCAGGTGCGAGCTTCTTCTGGGTTAGAAGTAATCAGGTCCAGAGACTCCATGTGGTTGCCATGGTAAATGGTAAAGCAGCAGCTTGGGTCGAAGTTCCCCTCCGCATGGCGGTGGAAGATCTCAGACTGCCGGCCTTCGGTGACTTTGTAAATGGAATCTATGACAACTGCGGGGAAAAAGGAAAACAAGAATTGACACGCTTGGGTATCACCCAACTGCTTTCTGGGTTTAGCTATTCTGAATCATTAGACTTTCTTTTAATATTACACCTTCACATCCCAAGTGCTTTTTGATGTGAAGGTTTACCCTTGCTTTGGTTGTGCCACAGCAGAGATGCCTTGAAGGCAGGTTTGGACTGCTCCCTGCCACGCCAGAGGGCTGTAGGCTGCTCAAAGGGAAGCATGGGGAGACAGACACCAAGTGTCTTCCATCGATCAGTGAAATACTGTGCAGCTCCAAAGGGGCTGCCCCCACACAGCCATGCTTTCCACAGCAGGAACACCTGCCGCTGTGCTATAACAGGGCTCCCAATGCCACGGCACCTAACAGCTACGCTGTTCAACACAGCGGCTCTTAGCCACCACACACTGGCCCAAACCCACCAACTGTCACTATCTGTAGCCTTCCCAACTGCTTGTTTTTAATCTCAAGCCTCCGTGACAGTTCTGAATTTCTAGTCCTTATTTTAGTCAATAAACCACAAATACGAATTTCCAATTTAAAACAGTGCCGCAGGAAGAGTTTCAATAAGAAATAACGCTACACAATAACTTCAAGATGTAATAATGCCTACAGAAAATTATCACCGTTGAGATTAAGAAACCTCAGTCTGAGCTTTCCGAAGTTCGGTATTTAAGTTTGTGACATACACACTGAGAAGCATTTGGCACGGTTTGTAACAAGTCTTTGCTCTCAACTCCTGTCAACCAATGGAAAAGGTTGACATCTGACTGAACTACACTCTCCTTCCTTTCATACTCCTGAACTTTTCGTAGGTGGTTAAACTCTACTCACACCCTTGAAAACCTTCATGTAAGTTATCCCATCCCTTTTTAAATATGCATCAAAAAGCATTTGATTAATTGATCCTTCTGTAATTCACTTTCTAACACTGAACTGCCCCAGACATTAGAAGAAATATTAAAAGTTTACTTTTTGCCTTTTCGCTTTTCCTGGACGGTCTCCATCGGATGCAGGTCCTGTGCTCATCCAGATAGAAGAGACGAACTAGCCCTTTGGTTCCACTCTTCAGCTTAACCATCTGGGTCCCAGACTGCATAACACTCATGCATCTCTCAACTGTGAAACAGAGCAGATTAAATTCAACTAAACAGCCGCATAATTCCACAAACGCAACGACTTGTTGGCTTTCCAACATTTGCCAAGCATATAAGATTTTTGACTTGCACCTTTAATGACAGAAAATAGTCTTTGCTGTCTCAGACATACTATCTCCTCTTCAGTACTAGCTTCTCCGCATAGGAAAAAATAAAATTAAAAGAAATCACATCAAAACCTTTTCACAACAAAGGAGGGAAAGGAAACTTCACCATTTGTTTAAGGAAAATATAGCTGTTCCATGCTCATCTCATTTTAGTATTTTTAGATTATACTCGGTACTATAATTTTAAACCCCAGCACTCTGCAAAGTTTGAACTGTGAGATTATCACTGAAACAACACATTCCTTCGGGCTGGGTAATCCTTTACCTTGTATCTTCTGCTTTTTTAGGACTGCTAACAGAATTATAAATACACAGCCCCTCCTCCCTATCACACACATTTAGACCCTCTCCATCCTGCTACCAAATTTCAAGCACACACTGTGACAACTTCCTTTGATCCACCCATCCCATCCGGGACAATAAGGCTTTGTTTCTCTGTGTTTTGACTAAAATGCACTCATCTCCCCCATTTCATCTCACATCTTCCCTCCTCCAGTTTTCCAAATACCAGGATCAAGATAACATTTCCTCTTGAACTCAGTATTCATCCATGCTCTTAAATTACCTTCTCCTGGTTTTATCCATTCACAGCCTCTCCTCACCTGCTATCCCTCCAAACTCACCTCCCAGGTGATTTGTTTACACTCTGGCTGGCTCCCAAATACTATCTATATCTCTCTTTATTTCCTCTTATCACCCTTCTTCATCACTGCTCTCTTCAGCACTCCTCTTGGTATCACAACAAAGACCAATACACGCTCCCACTCCCCTCAGCCACAGCTAGGATTTATTTTCTCGTGCTGCACAAGCAGCGGCGCCAGCTGAAACCTCACAGTGCTCCTGTATGGCAAAGCACGTTGCGGTGGCCCGGTCCAGTTCATCTCCATGGCCAGAACACGTCTTCCAGCAGAGCCACAGAACTCTGGGTCCATCAGTGGAGGAGAACAGGCCTTCCAAAGCACCTCTGGGTGAACGGCGGTCAGAGAAACATCCTAAACATTACCCCGAGGTGGGAACAGCCATCATTGCTGGACAACCTTCCCCTGGCTCCCTCGCACAAAGGCATTCTTGTTGGCAAGCCAAACTCCACAAATAACCACATCAGAAGCGGTGGTTTTGTTGGGTTGTTGTCTTTCTTGGAGGAATGAGAGGACTCAGGTTGACCTGAACAGAACCAAACTCTTCTGAAAGCACTGCAGACATGCATGAGTGCAGTAAATTTGTCCTTTATTATGTCCATAAATACATGGCCTTCCCTGAATCATCACACATACCAGATGAATGCTTTAAGATGAGCCGGCGAAGTGACATACATCAAGCCAGAAGACGATGCTATACAGTATCCACGTGTTGACTGTGGCAGTTTTAACTCTATCTGAAGATGGACAAAGTACCAGGAAGACAAGCCTTTATACCAGGAAAGATTGAAAACTCAGAACCTTAGAGAAGAAAGGTTAACTCAAGCAAAAAATTAGTCTCTAAAACTTACCAAATGCATACATAACCACACACCTCCTCTTGGCAGAGTGAGCCTTTCACTTTGGAACTGATTTTAGACCAAGTTTATTTTGGATTCATACCTAACAAACCAGAACTGTCCTCCAGCACAGCAATAAGGCTCTCCATAAGAAAAGGTTGTACCAGTGTGTGTGTCTATGAAAATGTGGACTGTTATATTACCCAAACTGCACGCATATTTTTATTTCGCTATTAAAGTGATCAATTGCAACAGGGTTTTAGGTCAGGAAGAGGTTTAGCAACAAGCTACTCAACACAGAAAATCTGCTTCTTTGCACCTAAGCCTATCAGTTATTATAAAGTCTTACAAAAATAACTAATTCTCACGTAAGTCTTCATTATCAGCAGCTCAATTGTCATAATAAAAACCTGTTTTCACTGAGACGATGTTGAGGACAGCAAGCAAAAGGCAGAAGAAGAAAAGAGGACTGCACTGCTAACACTCAGATAACTACAGCCAATAACCATGGGAGGAATCATAGAAGACAACCAGTTTTGTACTGGGTTTGTGTGTTGGGGTT
>NW_010228070.1:0-750 GCF_000690775.1 Eurypyga helias
CACACGCCAGGCACACGCCAGGCACACGCTACTCACACACTATGCACATGCCAGGCACATGCCATGCCAAGGCCACGAACACGCCATGCACACGCCACGAACATGCCACACACTCCCCACGCACACGCCAGGCACACGCCACTCACATGCTACTCACACACTTTGCACATGCCATGCACACAACACGCCAAGGCCATGCACACTCCATGCACACACCAGGCACATGCCATGCAAACAACCGCCAAGGCCATGCACACTCCATGCACACACCTTGCAGATGACACGCCAAGGCCATGCACACACTAGGCACATGCCAGGCACACAAGTCAAGGCCATGCACATGCCATGCACATGCCATGCACACATCAGGCACATGCCAGGCACACGCCACACCAAGGCCATTCACATGCCTTGCACACACCTTGCACACAACACGCCAAGGCCATGCACACACCAGGCACATGCCATGCACACAAGTCAAGGCCATGCACACGCCATGCACACACCATGCACATGCCACACCAAGGTCATTCACATGCCTTGCACACACCTTGCAGATGACACGCCAAGGCCATGCACACACCAGACACACACCAGACACATGCCGTGCACACAACACGACAAGGCCATGCACATGCCAGGCACACACCAGACACATGCCATGCATGCACACGACAAGCCAAGGCCATGCACATGCCATGCACATCCCAGGCACACCAAGGCCGTGCACATAACACGCCAAGGCCATGC
>NW_010228071.1:0-1422 GCF_000690775.1 Eurypyga helias
ACCTTCCCCCATGACATGATGGGATGGGGGGTGAGTCCAGGGGTCCCCTCGACCTTCCCCCTTGTTGTGCCAGGATGGGGATGAGCCTGGGGGTCCCCTCAACCTTCTCCCATCCTGTGCTGGGATGGGGGTGAACCTGGGGGTCCCCTCGACCTTCCCCCTTGTTGTGCTGGGATGGGAATGGGCCCGGGGGTCCCCATGACCTTCCACTGTGCCGGGATGGGGATGAGCCTGGGGGTCCCCTCGACCTTCCCCCCTGCTGTGCCAGGGATGAGTCTGGGGGTTGCCTCAACCTTCTGCCGTGTCGGGATGGGGATGAGCCCAGGGGTCCCCGTGACCTTCCCTCACGCTGTGCCAGGATGAGGATGAGCTTGGGGATCTCCCCGACCTTCCCCCATGCCATAATGGGATTGGGACAAACCCGAGGGTCCCCTCGACTACTGAACCCCCCCAAACCCCCGGATTTTCCCGACAGGGCAGCTGGGAGCCTCCTTCAAGTTGTGGTTTGAGCCGGCAGCGCTGGTGGTGGAACACGGCGGATCGGTCCGGTTTAAGTTGAAGACGGACTGCCAGGATGTCAACATGACGGGCAACGTGGAGACGTCGATTCGGAAGCACGTGACGAAGCCGAGGCCGGGGGAGTTGGTGGTGGATCTGTTCAACGTCACCCTGTGGAATTCCAGCATCCTCGGCTACTACTGCTGCTACTCCGTGAGGGATGTGGTGTCCACCGAACTCATCATCTACCGTAAGGCGCTGTGGGTTAGAGGTGGGCGGGGGTGGGTGTCCCTGCCCATCCCGGCACGCCGGGATCATCCCCATCACGCTGGGAACATCCCGTCACGCTCCATCTCTCCCAAGGTGTACCGGACCGGCCGGTGCTGGACCAAATACCGGCGCTGGAGGTGGGGAAGAGCCACGAACTCGTCTGCTCCGTGGGCGAGGTCGCGCCGATCCGGAACCTAACGGTGATCCTGCGGCGAGGCGGTAGCGTTCTGCACATGGAAACCTTCGAGCGGAGCCAGGATGAGGTTGGGGAGGTCCTGGTGACCCACCAGCTGGTGGCACAGCGCTGGGACGACGGGCAGAACGTCACCTGCCAGGCACTGCTCGACCTGGCGCCCTCCGGCCCACGCTTCAGCAACACCTCCGACCCGCAGACCTTGGCCGTCTACGGTAAGCCAGCACCGGCGTCTCACCGGCGTTTGCTCCGCCGTGGTTGCGGCAACCGTCTCATCCCGGGGTGTTTCTCTCCGGTGGCAGAATTCCCGGAGGATCCCAAGCTGGAGCCTCACATCTATGTGGAGGTCAATGAGAGGGTGAAAACCAGCTGCGCCGTCGGTCACGTCTTCCCGGTGCCGCGGTACGAGCTGGCGCTCGCCAACCAGACCCTGAATGTCTCCGTCAGCTTGGACGGGGACC
>NW_010228071.1:1576-4257 GCF_000690775.1 Eurypyga helias
AACGCTGGTTGTGCTGGGAAAAGGGGAGAGGGAATGGTTTCATGCCACGGCGTCACCGAAACCACCCCGGGGTTGTCTCCGTCACCCGCAGGTTTCCCCGTGCCGTCGTTGAACGTCAGCACCACCCACCCGGCAGCCGGCACGGAGGTGACGGGCCTCTGCGCTTTGCCTCCCGGTCACTTCTCCGACCTCCGGCTGCAGATTCACGCCGGCCACCGCGTCCTGGCGAGGTGGGGACCGTCCCCGCTGAACTTCTCCCTGATGGTGCACGGGGAAGACAACGGGATGGAGCTGAGGTGCGATGCCAAGCTACTGGTGGGCAGCAAAGCTTCGAAGAGGAGCGAGCCCATCCGGCTCAACGTCACCGGTGAGAGCGCCGCGGCCGGGCTCCATCCCGAGATGCCGAAGGGGATATTTCCGGATGGAAATTCATTTGGTTTTGGATAAGCATGGAGTGGTTTGGGTGGGAAGGGACCTTAAATCCCACCCATCCATGGGCAGGGACACCTTCCATAGCCCAGGGTGCTCCCAGCCTCATCCAGCCTGGCCTTGGACACTCCCAGGGATGGGGCATCCACAGCTTCTCTGGGAACCTGTCCCAGCGCTCCCACCCTCTGCGGGAAGAATTCCTTCCTGCTGTCCCATCTCCATCTCTTTCCGTTTAAACCCGTCACCCCTTGTCCTGTCACTGTACGTCTCACGTGACGTGTCCGTTCTGCGTGGCCAGGCCTTAAAGTACATTGTGACAGTTGAAGAATTGACATATTTCCTTAATTACCCACATTTACGTTAATAGAGGTCGCTCCTGGCAAAAACAGAAAGAGCAGAAGTAGGGTTTGGGGTCTTTTTCCCTTTACAGAAATGAGATTTGTTACGCTGCCCGCGTCCGACGCAGTTTTAACGCGGATTCGTTCCGCCGTAGCGTCTTCTGAATCCCTAAAGGTGTGTTGCGGTGCCCCAAAAATTCAATTTGTGATGCCAGAGCAAAAATTCCAGCTGGAAATCTTGTGTTTAGGAGCAAGATTATCTTCGTAGGTAAAGGTAGACAGAGCGTGCGACTGCCGGAAAGGGTAAAGGGTGATTTATTCCTGATGGTTTTAGTTCCTTTTTCCAGTTCTTCCCTTATTAAGCGGGAAAACCATCATTTAACCGGGTGACTGACAGAGGTTGTGTGCTCTTAACGGCACAAAAATAGGGAAAACCACTTAATTTGGTGGGTAAGGGTTTTTCTGAACGCCAACTGGTAGAGTGGGGCAGGCATTTGCCGCGCCGACGGGCATCGTGGTCATTCCCCAGACTTCGGAACCGCGCGCTGCGCCGACAGCTTCATCCCACGCTCCGGCGTGTTTGGGATGTGGGTGTACGAGGTTGTTTTCCAATCCCTACGGGATGTTGATCCATGCCGTGGGATGCTGATCCGTGCCAGGATTCTTGACGGTCGTGGCTTGGAAGGGGTTTTGGGTTTTTCCTCTTGGGAGAAAGTCCTGGGGGAGGGAAGAAAATGGATAATGGATAACGTTATCGCTGTGGGAATAATTCATTTTGATGTTGAATGTCAGGAAGTTTCAGCTCTGGGCACCGAGTGTGCATGGGACAGAGCGGAAAAATGTGTTTATTTTCTTCGGTTTTGGAGACTGAGTTAATGACTGCCCAGGAGCCTGGCTTTTCGTGGCGGGATCGGGGCCTAAAAACGTGTTTTTTAGGAAAAGGGCGTGGTTTTGTGGGATCTTGGGTAGGGTGACACCAGTCCCCGCTGGCAGTTGCTCTTCAAGGCCCCGGGGCTGGGCCTGGGAGGAGGGAGGCACTCGAGGGTGAGAGTGTGTGTGTGGAAGGAGGGTGAAGGGGCACCCGTGGCTCACTGGAGGGAGGGATGGCACCCAAGGGTGATGGGATGGCACCCAAAGGTGCTAAGATGGCACCCAAGGGTGATGGGATTGCACCCAAAAATGCCAAGATGGCACCCAAAGGTGATGGGTGGCACCCAAGGGTGATGGATGCCAACCAAGGGTGCTGAGATAGCACCCAAGGGTGATGGATGGCACCCAAGGGTGATGGATGCCAACCAAGGGTGCTGAGATAGCACCCAAGGGTGATGGATGGCACCCAAGGGTGATGGATGCCAACCAAGGGTGCTGAGATAGCACCCAAGGGTGATGGATGGCACCCAAGGGTGATGGATGCCAACCAAGGGTGCTGAGATGGCACTAAAGGGTGATAGATGGCACCCAAGGGTGATGGGATGGCACCCAAGGGTGCTGAGATGGTGCTAAAGGGTGACATCCAAGCCTGATGGACGTCACCCAAGGTTGGTGGACAGGACCCAAGGATGATGGGATGGCATCCGAGGGTGATGGGACGGCACCCAAGGGTGATGGGATGGCACCCAAGGGTGATGGGATGGCATCCGAGGGTGACTGATGACACCCAAGGCTGCTGGCTGGCACCCAAGGGTGATCAGTCGCACCCAATGATGATGGCCACCACCCAACACAGTGTCCCTATCCCGGCTCTTCCCACAGCCAAACCCTGGATGGATGACGGGAGCTGCCCCCCCAGCCAGAACTGGACGGAGGGGCAGGAGGAGACCCTGCGCTGCAGGGCACGGGGCAACCCCCCGCCCCACCTGGAGTGTGCCAAGGACGGGGAGCCCTTCCCGGCCGGGGTGCCGCACCCCGTCACCC
>NW_010228072.1:0-8631 GCF_000690775.1 Eurypyga helias
CCCCCCCGGGGTGGGAGAGGGCAGGGGCCCCGTCCCGCCTGATGAGGCGCTTGGTGGGTGCTTAAGCAAAGTCCATTTCATTTCTGCAGACTCCCAGCAAATGGGTGTATTTGTTCTGGGGCTGGGACCCTGCGACTACACGGAGAAGCAGCTTTCTCCCTCCCCCGCCCCCCTTCAGTGTGGTTTGGTGTCTCATTTTCAGTGACAAATTCGATCTTTCACACTCGCGCTGAGGAGCTGTTCTGGTAAATGCATTTTTTGAGATGACATTATTTTGACAATGAGGTTAGTCACTGTGATTAAAGGGTCGCATGAACTGTGGTGAAAAATGAAGGCTGCTCTCCCCTTATATGTCTGATGAGCTCAGGCCGATAGCTGTCTTCCCTGGAAATAGCTATCACTGTGCTCGGGGACAATGATTGCATGAATCCGACTTTATTGCTGCAATAGTTTACCTAAAGAAATAAGCACTGATGGCATGAAAAGGATGTTATTTTCCGGTTCTGTGGTATCTCACATTATCTCCCACTCCTTGTTAATCTACCAGGAATGAAACTTCCCAAGTATGCCACTATATATGGATGAGAGAGAATATCTCTGTCCTGAAGGCATGACAGAGTAGAGAGAGGGGTCTATATGCTGTCACGTTAAGACTAAATATCTGAAATTTTTATTGCATACATTTCCTTTTAAATTATGGAAGATTTCATGCTGACCCTGAAAAGCATTGATGGCATACTTTTCTTAGAATTAAGGTGTTTTTCATGGGTGCTCACATATTATCTTTGTAAACATATGGCAGAGCTTTAAATGGTAATGTGATTATGGGCTAGTGGAAGGTGAAACTATGCATTTAGATAGTAGTGTTTCAGTGACTTTCTGTGTAGCTTCAGGGTTAAAAGCATCTTATTCAAATCCATTTATAGAAAGAATTGGCTTAAATATAAAAAAATCAGTATATGTAGGATATTCTCAAGGAATGATGAATATTCTGCAGATTCAGGGTGGAGCTGTGTACTGGAGATCAACATCATTGTATACTTATGTAGCTAGGGTATGTATCTGAATTGTTCGCTAGTTTCAAAGGCCATTTTTTCACGTTCATATACAAGTTCAGTGCTGGTTGGTTTTTAGAGTTGGGGCAGCAGCTTAGATTTTTTATAAAAACAAAAGAAGGAATGTAGTAGAAACAACGTGGACGCTTATCATGAAACTGCACATAGAGATGGGCCCACAAATAACAGGGGCCCACATGTAACGAAGCCCTGGCTTAATTTAGGATTTGTGAAAGTCCAGCTATATATCTGGGACTACTTACTAATTTTGGAAGTACAGAACTTTGGTATTTTTATACATGGATTTATATATGTGTGTATGTGTATTGTATATAGTGTCTGCATATATCCATACATATATAGAGATGAGGTCTTTGTGAAAGCATGCAAGGGGTCTTCTAGCATTACATATCTGTGTTTCGAGTATTTTTATACATATATCATTGTGTATGTACGCATAGGTTTATATACAGCATATATGCCTGTGTGTGTGTATATATACACATAGAGATGAAATACTTACAGAAGCCCACAGGGATGGTCAAACATTATATTGCTGTGTTTCATGTCCCTCTAGATTCTGACTGTTGCAAACTCTGCCTTTCCTTTCTGATACAGCACCTACTCTAGAGTTTTTACTTAGTCTTGGGTATTACAGAAATACCTACAACTGCCTTTCTCAATTCTGTAGGTGGTTATTTTGTGGTTGGCTAACATAACTTCTTGCGGTCAGGATCAGATGTGACATCAGAGTGCAGGATTTTAACCTAAAAATAAGAAAAAAGACCTATATCTGTTATGGGATCTTTCTATAAACTTCAGGCCTGTCGACCTCAGCTGACACTGACTGAAACCATTGGGTTTGCATCCCACTGCTTCACTCAGTCAGACCTATTTAAAATGGAACATTTCAATTTTCTTAAACCATTTTCCTTTTTTGTGTTCATTTGCTTGTTCTGTTTTCAACTCTGTTGTATCTGTGTGACTTCTGTTAATACATAAAAGTTGAGAGAGCTTCTCTGTGTTTCAGACTTTCAGAAGGTATACTTTGCTTAAGTGGTTGAACTTGCTGATGGCTGGATGTAAGCATGTGCATTGTGTGTACACTAACTGTGAAGACAGACAGTTTTTTGTTTAAGCTAACAGGTTTTTGGGTTTTTTTTTTTTTTAATTCAGACAGAGAAGAAATGCACTATTTGTCATATTTCTTGCAGCAGTGAGTTGTGGGATCTAGCCTCTAATGAAACTGTTGTCTCTTACTTTCAAGTGAAGTTTCATTGTTTGGTAGAACATACTAGCATGGGAGAGCAAGGGCAGAAGGGGGGAAGATGCTGTCTACAGGCTTGGTATAACAGGGCAGAGGTTTTGGCTGCAGTCTCTGCAATCACAGCAACCTTTGTTGCTAAGCAGGCTGTTGTGTATTGTACCAGGGAAAGGTTTTGTTTATTTAAAAAAAAAGTGTCTTCATCCTAGGCTTATATGTGTCTGCTTCCATCCCTGACTATCTTTTTGGCTCCTGGTAGCAAACACAAATTCATTTCCAACCCCTTGTCCTCTTCATTTTCCTTTCCAATTTCCCCTCCAAAGTCTCTGCTTTCTCTTTGGAAGCCTTAAGTTCTTGCCTTGACAATTGGAACCTTCTTCTATTCACTCTCTCCTGTTTCATTATGGTGTTCTTACATCCACTTGACATGCTGCAGTAGCGATTATCTTGCTTGCCTGCTGCTCTGCTTGTGTAAATCCCCACCCGTCTGCGGGTTCCTCTCCCAGACTCTTGTCTCTGTCTTCTGCATACCTCCATCTCTGTTCTTTCTTATTTGGCACGTATCCCTGCATTCTGCACTCTTCCTGTTTCTCTTGCAGCAGAGCAGTCTTAATCTTTTTCTCCTCCTGTCTAGTGCTGTAACAACCCATTTACAGTGCATGATGCAGTGCCATCCCTCTTCAAGCCCTTACTAAGGTGTCCCGACAGCAAGCGTGTTTTCTTTCGCTACCAGGGATGAACGGCTATCCATATACTTCTGCATCAGTCATTCAGTCTTATTCTTAAACCCATTACATTTAATTTTTAAAAAAATGAATTTACATTATAATGGAACAGAGACTCCTGCACTCTGATAACATGAAGATGTGGTGGGTCACATGCTGCAAATTTTTATTGTGGGCAGCTTCTTTAAGGCAGGTAAACCCAAACAGAATACCTTCCTATTGTGTTGTTTTCATGTAATAAATTGCCACAGAAACGCTGTCATGTTTGAGTGGAATTAACTGGACAGTCGTGACCTGGGCCTTGCTATGTCTAGATTTCTTTGGTTGTTGTTTCTTCTACATAAAACTTGTTTCTAGGGGGACTATGATGCTATCTTAACTTTTAATGGGGAGGCTCTGAAATTTGGGCTAAAACAGTTGGTGGATGTGCCATGGGGACTGCAGGACATCTGGGCCCATCTCCCATATGTGTACATGAAGGTTTCAGTTTAGTGTGCATTGACGGTCCTTTTTTGGTTTCAACATGTGTAATACATGCAGGGTGTCCCAGAAGTATTCAGGCTCATTGTGCCTGTGTAGTCCTGCCAGGAGGAAAAATATTTATGAATTAGTATCACTCTTGAGGCATAGTTCTGTCTGTGAAAATACTTGCTATATAAAGTCAAAGTTAAGTTTTCAAAAAATAAGCTTATATGGGCCAGATATGACAGCGGCAAAAAAAAAAAAATCCAAGTGATGTGTTTTTTCTGCAGCTCTTGTTGAGCCACAAGCTCTTTAGGACAAGCGCTTAAGTCTTTTTTGGTGTATAAACCCCATACTCATAATAAAACTATTATGATAATCCTGCATTATTGTTATCGTGTTAATTAGCATTTATTCTTAGTTCTGAACAGAGGAATGCTGTTGAATTCATTTATCAAGGAAAAAAAAAGGCCTTTTGTGCATTTGCTCAGGCTGTAGTAAACCAAATAGGCAGTGAAGCATGCTGCACCTGATGCTGGGTGTCTCTGGCATGTTAGGCACAGTAGGGCCGAAACTGGCATGCCTGGAAATGCTGTAAAGAAAGGGATATGTAGTGTCATATTTATTCTTTCATTCAGTTACTACTTTGGAACACTCTACCCTTGTTCTCATCTGTGCAGAGTAATAGGAGATAAAGACACCTTATTCCTGTTTCAGTATTTCAGCAGGCCCTTGTGACTGTTTCATTATTAAGATTCATTTTATAAACCTTTTTAGGTTGTGATTGACAGCAAAATCTTTCTTTTTTTTCTGGGATTTTGCTCAAAATAAAATGGTGATATATAGCTGAAGCGTGTGTCTGTCTTGGATAGTTTTATAGGATGTTAATATCGCACCAAGTGACTTTTACAAAGGTGAAATATGATAGAGCAACATAATGTCTTGATGATTTTGGAAGATAAAGTTGAGAAGTGGTGTATACGCCTGTGGTGTTCAGTCCTATGGTCATAGTCTTATAGAAGGTCTTGAAACAGGCCATTGCATTGGCTGAGTGTTCCAGCAAAGGAACATTGGTTTGCCTTCTCCTTAGCATGGTGGACTCGGTTTTATGCTACTTCAATGTTGTTACAGGTCTGTAGTCTTACGTATAGTACATTACTGTTCTGCTTCTGTCCCTAAACCCATTTGTGAACATAAAAAACCATGCCCCAAACACTCTGACTCCCCAAAAAAAAGTTGGGGTTATTTTGTTGTTTTGCCTCCTGTCTTCACTTTAAAGGTTAGGTAAGTATTTTCAGCATAGGCATCAACTTCCACAAACCCAGCAAACCAAAATTAAAGCAAAATTTGGAGCAGTGATTTTGAAGTTAAGAAAAACTCTGTTGAGAGAGGGGGGAAAAAACCCCAGCATTGTAACGTGTGCTGTTTTGTAATTGATGTTGCCAGAAGATCCAGGAAGATGTGTTCTTTGGACTTCAAGCTCACCTGTCACTTCAGTATGTTTTATGGAGAAATGTGTACATCAGTAAGTTTCTGAAGATGTGCACTATAAAAATATGTAAATCTTAGAAGGTGTAGCTCGGTCTGAGCACAGGCAGTAGAATATATAATAAGTAAGCTGCATAAGTGCATGCAGGTTGTCAGCTGTGTAGGTTGTTGGTTCTGGAGTTTACATGCCCATCTGCAGAAGCAGAAGGGAGACACGTATTAAACCTCTCAGGCTTATGGTTTCGGATGAAAGGCTGATGAAGCTTCTGTCTACCGTGAACGGTTTGGTGCTGGACTAAGAAAGCTGTAGTCTTTTGTAGCTTCCCAAGCCCATTAGTTGTGGTTCAGGAAACTTAACAGCATCACGGGTGCAGCCTGTGGAGCTTGTAAGCAGTGCAAGCCTGAACTTGACAGCAGTCTCAGACACCCGGTAGCCAGAAGTAGATAGGCAGAGCAAAGGGTGGGTGAGAACCCAGCACTCATCCAGGCTGGAAATAGAAAAGGTGGTGTTTCTTGTGCAGGTGTACCCTGAGATGAGGAAAGTCCATTTCTCGTTGTGACTTTGTGGTTGTGATGTGTATGATAGCTCTGAAACTCCTGCTGGGGTTTTTGATGGAAGAGGGAGAGCTCTCTTCTCCCCCCACAGCTTCTGGAATAGAGCCTGTGCTAATTTGGTGTCTTTTTCCACAAAGAAAACCAGTGCTACTGTCTGCATCTGCATTTGCATTCCCAAGCAGCAGCTGACTGAAACTGGCAAAACCGGTCACTTTAGATGTGGGGTGAAGCTGGGATACTGCTGGTGATTTCATTCTGCTGCTTGGATAAAAAAGTTAACCTGTGAGCAGCAAGAGAAACCATGAGGCTGCCTGAAGGCACAGGAAGTGGAGCTACACGGTTTACACTCTAGAATGTGTTTGCTAACATGCTTTTAGGAAAAAGAACTCTTTAGTCCCTGTTGAGACTGGATGAATATTTGGGCTTTTTCCAAGCCCTGATATAAAGCAAATAACTGAAGTTTGAAGAATTCCCCAGTGCATCTATTGAAACAAGCAGTGCTTAGGAAGGGTAGAAAAATAGCTAACTCTGAAAACAGGTGACTCAAGTGGAAAAAAAAAAAATTCAAGATGCAAACTGTGGCAATGAGTACTTGGGTTAAGAAAAGATGGTTTTCTCTGCTGTGCTCTTTCCTCCTCATTGTCTGTACATTAGTATTGTCTCCCCCCAGGTTGTCCAGATATGTTCTGCTTTGTTGTTCAACCAGTGCTGCAGAAGAAACGTTTGTACCTGGAATTTCCTAGTTGGAGTACTTGTAACCTGTACAGTTATGTGAACTGTGGCAATGAGTACTTGGGTTAAGAAAAGATGGTTTTCTCTGCTGTGCTCTTTCCTCCTCATTGTCTGTACATTAGTATTGTCTCCCCCCAGGTTGTCCAGATATGTTCTGCTTTGTTGTTCAACCAGTGCTGCAGAAGAAACGTTTGTACCTGGAATTTCCTAGTTGGAGTACTTGTAACCTGTACAGTTACTCTGCTGCTTCATTGTGCATTTCTTACTTAGGCAGTTCTGCAGTGCTGCATATGTTGAACCTCCGACACATCTTACTAACTAGATCTGGTTCCTCTGAGATGCGTCATGTAGCATCTCTTGCGGCCAACTGCTTTTCAGTAACTGCTGTTTATGTAGAGGATCGGGGCAACCTTCAGGAAGCTGCTACTGCAGTGTGCTTCAGACTCGATCTGAAGGAATTCCCTGTAAGCATGTTAAGTCCCCTTGATGATTTAATTCCCGGTGCTTTTGAGACATCAAACTAGGAAGGGAATTAATTGGCGATATCCTATATCTTCGCTGTGCTTAAATGTTACAGATGTCTTTGCTCCGAATGGCAGTTGTATGATAACACTTTCTGTGAGATTGATCAAATTTGATAGCGTGAACCCAAGTTACCATGTATGTTTACTTGCACAGTCAAATTGCAATGATGAAATAAACTGGACCAGTTATTCAGTGTGAGTCAAAATGGAATCAGAAGAGCAGTGAACTCAGCAGAAGCAGTCCTTGATTGCTCTTGTTCTTACATTGCGAGAGTTTGAGCTGCGAATTTCAAAATGTTATCCAAAGGGGAAGCTGGTGTCCAGCTGGCTACTCCTTGGGAACAAGTTACTGAATTCACAAAAACATGCTTCTACCATATCAGACTGATATCTTAACAGAAGCACAAAGTAGGCTAGAGTCTGTGTTGCATGTCCTGGATTTCTCATTAGGAAGCATTTCTGCAGTTGCAGCACAGATTTCATTGCCTCATATCACAGCACACAACTGTCATTTTCTGATTTCATTTCAGCAGCCTTAAGTGAACAGGGAATGTGTAATCCTTAGCTGCCTAGAAAAAATAAGGTTCAGATTAAAAGTGCTCTCAACCCTGGCTTGATCATCTGTCTGACAGTATCGGTGAACTTTTGGTTAGTAATGTGACATAAATATTAAGACTGGTGAATCAGCTGGAGAGACAGCAGGGGAATTCTTCCCACGTTTGTATAAGACCAGGCAGAAGGAAAACTAATTATCCTCTACTTCAGAGCAAATGAGGAATTCTAAGGACAACTATTTTAGTGGCAAGTGTATGCTTGTAAATGTCTAGGTTTTCCTTAAAAATAACAGGTTTTGAGCAATAGTTATTTTCACAGCCCAGTACTTCCAGGGTTTCTTTGCTTGAAAATGCTGAATGCTGCTGTTTATTCTCTTGTGAAAAATGTCAAGAAGAAATGTAATTTCTAGAAATCAACTAATGCTTTTTTCCATTCCTTTAAAATAAAGTTACTTGTATGTGATTCAAAGCAAAGTTTTTGTTTCCACTCAAGTGTGTATCAAGCTCCAGATCTCATCTTTGTTAAAAGTAATTGTAAGACTCATGGTTTGGGAAAGTGCTGAAGGGTATGCCTGTGCTTCACTGATCTGAATGTGTTGCTGAATGGTGACTCTCAACTGCAAGCAGTAAATGGCATATTTTGAACTTCAGAAATGTGCAGGTTCTTTTCCTCTTTGTGCATGTCACAGCACATTCCTTATTGCTTAAAACTGTATCTGGAGCTTTTGATATACAGCAAATTTAGGTACAAGTTAAAATCTTGGTTTCTAAGAACAGGTGACTAGGAGAGGTGTAACCATGTAAGTCCTCACAGTCATTACATATGGATCTCCAGCATCAATAAAACTGCTGCTGTGTTCTTTAGTCTGATGTCCCTCAAGCATACTTCTTGATGTCACAGGACTGTTGCCTTGCAGATTCCTTGGAGGAATTGTTAGCTTATCATGGCAGCACCTCTGTGATTGCCTTCTTGTAAACATTTTAGAGAGTCACGGAAGTGACATTTCAGAAACAAAGATCTGGAAGACTTGATAGCATCTAGCAGTATCACTATATATGTGCCGTATTTTTTAGTTTATATGCAGACAGAAAATACTTAGTTTTGAGGTGATTTAGGCAGGATGGCAGGTTGCAGAATGAATGGTGAAGCCTAGAGTTCATGCCTTTCTTGTTAACTGGGTATGTATTTATTTTCAATTTTAGGTTGGAGGCAGTAAGCACACAATGAATGAGCACCTCCATGTTGGTAGCCATGGACAAATCCAGGTTCAG
>NW_010228072.1:8680-20567 GCF_000690775.1 Eurypyga helias
AGCAGCTGTTTGAAGATAATAGTAACAAGAGGACGGTTTTGACAGCACAGCCGAATGGACTTACAACGCTAGGCAAATCTGGATTGCCAGTGGTTCAGGACAGACAGTCAGAGAGTGCTCACAGACGACAAGGGAGCTCCAGCTCTTTAAAATCTGCAGATGGAATAGGGAAGGTGAAAGCCTCCGTTATGACACCAGAACAAGCAATGAAGCAATACATGCAAAAATTAACAGCTTTTGAGCACCATGAGATTTTTAGCTACCCTGAAATATACTTTTTGGGTCCAAATGCAAAGAAACGACAAGGTGTGATTGGTGGTTCGAACAATTGCGGGTATGATGATGACCAGGGGTCTTACATACAAGTACCCCATGATCATATTGCGTACAGGTATGAAGTCCTGAAAGTTATAGGGAAAGGAAGCTTTGGGCAGGTGGTGAAGGCCTATGATCACAAGATGCATCAGCATGTGGCACTAAAAATGGTGAGAAATGAAAAACGTTTCCACCGCCAAGCTGCGGAAGAAATTAAGATCCTGGAGCATCTTCGGAAACAAGATAAGGATAACAACATGAATGTTATTCACATGTTGGAAAACTTCACATTCCGCAGCCATATCTGCATGACGTTTGAATTGCTGAGCATGAACCTGTATGAATTAATAAAGAAAAACAAGTTTCAGGGCTTTAGCCTGCCTTTGGTCCGCAAGTTTGCTCACTCAATTCTACAGTGCTTGGATGCTTTGCACAAAAACAGAATCATTCACTGTGACCTTAAACCTGAGAATATTCTGTTGAAACAACAGGGTAGAAGTGGTATTAAAGTGATTGATTTTGGCTCGAGTTGTTATGAGCATCAGCGTGTCTACACTTACATTCAGTCACGTTTTTACCGTGCACCTGAAGTCATCCTTGGTGCTCGTTATGGGATGCCCATAGATATGTGGAGCTTGGGCTGTATTCTAGCAGAGCTTCTCACCGGTTATCCACTCTTACCTGGAGAAGATGAAGGAGACCAGCTGGCTTGTATGATTGAGCTATTGGGCATGCCTTCTCCAAAACTCTTAGATGCATCCAAGCGAGCTAAAAACTTTGTGAGCTCTAAGGGTTATCCCCGCTATTGCAGCATCACAACCTTGTCTGATGGCTCTGTAATACTTAACGGTGGACGCTCTCGGAGGGGAAAACTACGCGGCCCACCAGAGAGCAGAGAATGGGGTAATGCATTAAAGGGATGTGATGATCCCCTGTTCCTTGACTTCTTAAAACAGTGTTTAGAATGGGATCCTGCCATCCGTATGACACCCAGCCAGGCTTTGCGGCATCCCTGGCTAAGGAGACGGTTGCCAAAGCCTCCGACTGGGGAAAAGGCCTCGGCGAAGAGAATGACAGAGAGCACTGGTGCTATAACGTCGATTTCCAAGTTACCTCCGACTTCAAGCTCAGCTTCAAAACTGAGGACTAATTTGGCACAGATGACAGATGCCAATGGGAATATTCAGCAAAGAACAGTGTTGCCAAAACTCGTTAGCTGAGTTTGAAAAACCCAATGCTGTTAATATGAGAGATACAATGTGGCTGAGCCTTATTTGTATGAAAAAGTAGCTCAGATATACGTTTTTATTTGCTCAATAACTTTATTCATTTGTATCTTTCAGCACTCATTTTAAATGTAAGAAATGTTGATTTTGTTTTTATAAAAACACGGGGACAATGCTTTAAGTTTTTATACTTATTTTTTAAAATGTTTGTCTTCTACAGTACAACTAGCCTTACTGTAACTAGTGTGACACAGTAATAAACATCAGTGGCAGGCCACTGGTTACAACATGACTGTCATGCATTGCAGAGTGGTGTCAAAGGTATTACCTTTCTCTTCCATGGTTCATATTAGGTTTCACTTGGGGTAAATTTGTAAGACTCTACCTTTTGGATGTTATGGGTATGGGTCTTGATTCTACAGACACTCACACCCATGCCTGACTGGATTCCAGAGAGAATACTCAAAGAAAAAAAGAGTTAAGCACCTGTAAACTTGTAATTTGAAGTAGACCTGTAGCATGTTACGTTGTCATGTTCTGTAGGGTAGCCCAGAGAAAGTAGTGGTATCAATGATACAGTCACCTCCTATGGAATGCTTTCTCTATTCAAAAATAATGTTTTTGATTAAAAAGAGCATTTAAATATAATGCAAAAAATAAGAACTTCCAGGGCTAAAATGACTCTCATATATTGTATGCTGTGGTAGAGTGAGAGGAACGGACAGTCTGAGAAAGAATGAAGATGGAAGTATTTCTGTTCCTCTAAATCTGAAAGTGACCATGAGTTGGCAAAGCAAAATGTTCTGGACTTCAGTTCAGGTATATGACATTGGACATTCACACTGGGCTTCTCTTGCTCTTATTTCCCTCCCTCCTGTTTCTCTCCTAATGTGCAGCTTGGTCTCCCTAAATCACATAGGCAGAAGTGCTTGTTCTGTCAGTTTTATACTGTAACTTCCAGACTGTTATGCTACATGGATTTCACAGATTGCTTTTATTTCTTCTGACAAAGTTTGTCTGAGCGACTGTTGACCTCTCTGGTACATTTACACTTCAGATCAAATGTGCGTGTAGAGACAAACACTATGTTACTTCATTGCTCTCTGTAGGAAAGTATTTCACTTAGACAGCATAACCATAGATGGATGGATGTATCCTCAGTGGACAGCATTGCAGTTGGCAGACACCATCCTAGATACCTTCTAGTAAGGCAGAATTATCAAAGGAAACTTAAATGGTTGGAATTTGATTTAATCTTTGGCATTTGTAGCTGAAAATTAGTTTGAAGGAACAGTTAGAGATATGTGTAGATTTGTTCACGTGTGTGTGTGCTAATGCTTGTCTTTTTTACTTTGAACTGCATTCATGGAAGAATGATGGTCTTTATTGAGGATTAATATCTAGACCTATGCGTGAAATATTCACCCAATGTAGCATATTTTCAACAGGTACAGTTTGAAATCTAAGATCAGTATTTCATCACCTACAGTGACTGTGGTCTACATTGGATGTATAAAACATTAAAAGGGAATTTTAAACAAAGTAGTACATAATCTAGAAGGATTTATGGATGTTAGTACAAATGGACTGCATTAAACCTCAATAACTTTACTATAAGCAGCATTTATATGCACAGATTTTACTGAGTTACTTGTACAAATTACGAAAAATACTTAAAGCATGGTCCCCTGAGAGGCCAAGAAAAGTTTCCGGTTAAGTTCTCCTTCATATTCATTAATTTACCACTTACAGCTTAACTTTTTGTTGTTGGTTGGTTGGTTTATTTTTAATTTAATGTAAGACTGGCGGAGGGATATAAATACAGAATGACAGAATTCTCAGGAAACATATTGCTTAACTTCTTGCCAAAAAGTTGAACACCTAAAGAAGCTCCAAAAATAAGTTCTGAGTAGAGGATGATATTTGTTGATTGAGAACTAAAAATTAGAACATCAATCAACCATTTTTCTTTTTTTTTTTAATTGTTTCCTGCCTCTAGTCAGGTTAAATTATTTAGTGTTAAATGTTGACAACTTTATACAATGTGTGTAAGTGCAATATGTAAACATGTATGAAATCATGTTAAAAAAATGAAATATAGTAATACAGGTAAGAAAAATGGCTTTTGGAATATCCAGTAAGTTATGGTCAGTAAATTCTAAGTCTGGAAAAGAGATATATTAATTTTCGTATAAAATTAACTGAGTCTCACGACTGTGGGAATACAATACTGTGTATTTTTCTACAGTAACTGGGAACCTTTACTTCCTCCACCACCTACTTGGCTTTACCACTCTTTTCTACCTTATCTCTTCCTGCAAAAGTTAAGAAATAGGGATGCTTACGTTAGGGGCGGAAGAAGAGTCACCTCCCATAATGTATTTTAAAGGGAACTTTGATACATGTTCCTGCCCTTCATGGCAATTTAAGGTGAAAATGTTCATAATGTTCATGGGTCATTAATGGGCTAAAACCACTAAATTTTCTTTTTCATGTAACCAGTTCTTAATGCCAATAATGCATTTATGATCCATCTTCTTTGTAAATGCTACCGGAAACTTTAAGGCTAAAATGCAGTGTGCAGAGCTATTTTTTTAACCCAGATACAGTGGAACTTCCTCTATACTAAAGGAGCAGCTACATCAAGGTTTTTAAATGATGTAGCTGCTTTTTATTGTAGCTTATTTATACCTGTAAAAAAGGGAGTGGGGGTAAAGGACGTTGCCTCTTGCTTTGATGTGATTTTATTCTAAGGGCTCTGATAATTAGGCTGATAGAAGTTGGCTTGGAAACAGTGCTTAGTCTCACATGTTACCATTGTCTGGGGATGTCTGAGCTATTTTCAGATGTAGTAATAGCACAGTGTTGTCTTGTCTTTGGTTGCAGTCTCACTTGGCTCAGTTTCTTGCACCACTGGAGTGTTCATTACTGCTTAAGTGTATTGGAACAACAGAGTGATGCAAGATGTGTAGATTAACAATAGAGGATGGATTGTGCCCTTGGTGTTAACAATGTGCCTTTTGTTACAAATGCCTGTTGTCCGGCATGCATCTTGGCCTCTTTAACCCTTTGAATACTATGTAGTAGGGATGGAATCTGGTTTTGGATGCTAAACCTGTCTTAAAACATCCTGTAGATGATCAAGGCCTTAAGAGAAACAATAAGGCAATCACACTGCTAGGGTGGAGAGGACACTCTCTTCTTGTCATATGTTGTGTTAAAGGGTTAAAGATGGCTCTTCCTCATTGGTTGTACTTTAACATCAAATAGATTTTTTTTTGAATAAATTTTTGTTATGGTGACACTAGACAGAAATCAACTGTATTTGTAAAAATTTACCTCAAACTCTTTAGTTTTATAGTGTGATTTTAATCCCAGGGCATTTGGTATGAACCAAAGTGCATTCCTTTTATATGTGCCTGGCTCTTATAAAGGTGGCCAGGGATTTTTACAATTTGGGTGCAAGGCACTTAAGCCACTTTCAACTTGGTGGGTGGTTTGGAGTTATAAAAGACTTCATGGGAATGTGGAAAACACTTTAGACATAAGTAGCATCGGGCAATATTAGAATCTTTAGGAAAGGGTGTGCATTATTTAACGCTCTCCATGTTTTAGTATTTTTTTCCCATCGATAATATTTGTGATAAGTACAAAAAGAACTCTTTTTTTCCAGCCAGCAAAGATTAGAATATTGCCCAGTTTAATGCTATGGTAGCATTTAAATAAAATAACATTTGTGAATTATTGTTTCTAGGGGCTTGTACATCTCTGCTACAAATTGTCATTACTCAGTTCAACTGCTACAATTACGTCTAAGCAGTAGCTTGGGTTTTTATTGGGCAACGACTTAGACACGTGACTGTAATATGCTGCAACTGTGTGTACTGAAAACGTGAAAAACGATTGAATGTGGACTGTGTATATATGTATGTATAATCTTCCGTGAGATGCTGCTGTTGCCACTTAACATTAAAGATGTTGTAGTGGGTTTTAATCCTAGTGGCCAGTTTTATGATACTGTATGTATTGTACAGCTGATGACAGGAGTTAAGACTGTTCTAGTGAATATTTGTTACATTTTATTGTTGTGGCCAGAGATCATTTCAGAATAAAATTTTATGTCCTACTTTATTTCTCTCCACTGTAGTTTGGTTTTTTTTCTGATCGTAAAGAGCCCTGAGTCAATGCCAGCAGTGCCTTTGTCCCCCAGCATGCTCACTGGTGTCTGGTAGAGTACCAATCCATTGCTGGAGGATGGCTTTGCTGCTGCTTTATGTCTCTTGACAGCCTTGAATATTGCCCAGGGGCTGGGTTTGTCCTGAGGTTCCTGAAGATCTTCTCAGGGCTTAGAAAGTAGTATTTGTATTTTTATTTGCCCCATGCTTTAGAGAAAGACATCTTTGGCAGGAATTTTGACTGTATGGGAGTTTTAGGGTTTTTTTATTAGCTGCTTTTTAGAGATTTAAAAAATAACAATAGATCTGTTTTTATATTTGGGAAAGATGTGGTGAATGTTCTTTTTCTCAAAACTGCTTTTAAAAAGCATGGATTTCTGCACTGGTTGTTGAGTCGGGCTGACTTTTCAGGACTTGTCAGACTTCGTGAAGTCCCAGGATAATGAGAACGTACTACACAAAGCTGGTAGCTGGACTGAGGCTGAGGTCTGCTCACATACAAATCCAAAGTAATTTCATTGCTTAGGACAGAACTATCATCTCCTGAGTCATTCGCCACATTCTCCTCTTGGCAATTCCAGTGGACACCCAGAGCAGTTTCACTGAAAAGCTCTCTGATGCAGGGGCTGAAGTCAAGAGATTTTTACTGGACTATTGAACACAGCTGGGAGATTCCAGAGCACAAAAACATCAAGATTAAATATAGATAAGCACAATTTACAGCCCTGAAGAGCAGCAAAAATTACATTTTTGTGGATTAAACCTATTTGTTAATTACTGTGTTCTTCTGAGGACAAAGGCCTTTTTTTTAAAAAAAGTTATTTTAGCTGGTTTTATGGGTTTCTTTTCCTTCCAGTTTGTCTCTCACCGTCTCCTCCAGCCATCTATCCTTCTTGCCAACTCTTGTACTCTTCTGTCACCTCAGTTCATTTGAAGGAGGGTGAGGGCCATCTCCCCTGATTTCCATTGTCTGGAAGTTGGGTTTTGGCCTGTACCATTTGCTGAGGCTCCCAGTAGCTGGTGGGGAAAACTGTCAGCACAGTTCCCTCCCTGCTCTCTGACAGAGAGCTCGTATCCCTGGCTGAAATAGGGCCCTTGGAATCCCACCCTGTAGTTGCAGTTAACCTGCAACTTCCTTTTGCAAAGAAATTGTGGCTTCCTTTGGATGTCAGCTCTGCATCTCTTGGGGTTTTTTAGAGCAAACCTAGTAAAGAATGTGAGAAGGGTATAATTATGGTCAGGGACCATGGTCTTCACTTCTAGCTGCTGCTGCTTTTCTTAAAAATCCTGTTTTGTCCCACTTTTTAAGATGTCCTTATTGAAAGATCCAGGATGAATTTTGCTTTTCATAAGAATGCGGGAAATTAAAAAGTAGGTAAGTATTAAGGGAAGCACCTCTGTAGGGCTGTCTGTGGTCAAGAGCTGGTATTTAGAGGGGTGAAAAAAGGTACCTGTAAGACAAACAGGGCCAAATTTGAGTTAACCATGATCTTTCATGGGTTCATTGATGATTCTGTAATTATGGCAAGATGGGCTTGAGATTGGGAAAGTCTTAAATGCATCTCTGTGTCTGAAAACCATTGATAACCTGTTACTTGAGTGGAAAAGTACCTTTGAGAGTTTGTCATTTTAAACTCCAAGCTAATAATTAAAGGATAACATTAAATGGTCTTTTCTGTAGCTAGAACTTCAAAAATATTATTATACATTTCTTTAAAAAATGTGATTTATAATGCCATTGTACTGCTAACATAGTCTTGTGGATTTATATCTTAATGTTCCTGAGAGGAAGAACACTCCTTGTCTTTTACTCAAGTGCATGATACTAGTTGCATCCAGCCATCAGATATGCTATAGCAGAGTAAAAGTAGCATTGGTAGAACTGGTTTCTGTTCCTCTGTGACTCTTGGAACTGGGGTTTCTCTGTGTCTTTTTCCCTGTTTGGTTTTGCCTGTTGTTGTTTGCTTGTTCATGTGTTTGTTTTGAAGAAGTGCTTTCCAGCCTCTGGCTGCGTTGAGTCTTGGATCTCTGCTGACTATCAAGCACTTTGCAATAGGGAGTACTGCAAAAATACTGTTTCTGCAGGTTTTCCCCAGCAGTAAACAGAAAGTTGAGCTTAGTACCAAGCTCCAAAACCAGGGAGTACACAATCACCTCCAGCTGCTGGGTTCCATTCTCCACACCAGCCGCTAACCTTGTTCCTTAACTTCTGCCTGAAATTCAGCAGAAATGCCAAGTGCTGCAGAATGAAATGGCTTGTGCCCATCACTTTGAGGGGGAAAAGGAGACTGCAAAAGCAAGGCCATGACACCTCTTTGGAGAAAGTATGAGATATAGCGGCAGTTAGGGAGAGGTCCTGCTGAGAAGTTCATGGGCTGGGACCTTTGCATGCCACCCTGGGAGATGGCAAACATAGTGTTCCTGCTAACAGAGTGGGGACCATTTTCCCTTTTTTGTAGACTGTTTTCTTTTCTTTGCTTCGGTTTGGTTATCTGCAAGCTGGACCTGACTGTGCATACCTTATGTACCTAGACGTAGTGTCTGGAGTAGCTGCAAACGGTGGAGTATTACTTTAAAACTGGCAAGGTTCTCAGTCAGAGACTGCCCTGTGCATAGCATCCACAGCGTCCATAAAAGACTGTCTAAATGCAAAGCATTGCAAAATAGAGGTGCAGTGGAGTATTAAGCCTTGATCAAACGTAATGTGTGAGAGAAGTGTCCACCAAGCAGAAAAGGAACTGACAATTGTGTTATAAAGACTGCCAAACTCAGTCTTCAAATATAGTATTGATTTATTTAATAAGAACTCTTTAATAAAAATTATCTGAATAAATAATATTTTTCACTTCAGCTTCAGTGTGGAAGTAAAAATTCCACATTAATGTTCCCCCCCCCCCCCCCCAGCATGTGGGGTGCTAGCAGACACTACAAGCATACTTTGCTCAAGTGATCTAGGTATAGGGGTCTACTCTAATACCATCTCCTGACAGATGAGTGGGGCCTAAACTTAAAGAATGTGTGTGCGTGTGTACACAACATAGATATATGTGTGTACATACATACAGAGATGATTATTTGAAAAACAATACCAAAACCTCGGCAGTAATTCTAAAGATCCCGGTATTTGTCCAACTGTGACACTTCCAAAATGGTCTCCAAGATTTGAAAGACCTTTCCAAAGGTCTGTTCCGAGAGCTTTGCCCAGGACAGCCCTGGGCTGGTGGCCCTGCCTACCTTGCAGGCAGATGGTGGTGCCATGTGACTGGCCCTCCTCAGGAGCTTCCAGCACTTCCTGGCTTCTTCAGGGTACAAAGAACACTTCATGGACAAGAAAAAAAAGCAGCATTGCTAAGGAGAAATGACGTTTGTGTCCCAAGGGTGCTGCAGGCTCTCCATGGGACACTGCTGCTATTTGTCTGGGTGTCGGTCCTGTGAGCTGTTTTGTCCCACTGGACCCACTCCTCTGCACCCATCTGTCCGCCCTGTTGGGGTGGACAGGTAGTCCTCATTCCTCCTGAGCTCACGCACAGCCTGCAAATCACTTACCAAAGGCAGTGAACTGCTAGAACGGTGCTTCGAAGATGAAGCTGCTGCCACGGCGTGCCCAGCAAGGTGTCCCAGCGCACCGGTGGGAGCTGGCCTGGGAGCAGGCTGTGCCCAGGATCTGTGCAAGGGTGGCACCAGCCCTGCTCCTCATGGGCTGCTCCTGCTCCTGACGGTGTGTGCAGGGCAGGGGCACTTCCCCTGTCCTTGCCTGCGTGGCAGAACTCAAGGGCGATGCTCAGGTAACGCTGCAGGAAGAGGAAAGTGCTCCCTACCCCAGGACTGGGAGTATCAGCTCCGCGCTTGTCAGGGTGGGATGTAAGGAGGCTGTCATGTGCTGTTGTGCTGGCACAGGGGGAATGTTTCCAATCACAAGCGTTTGCAGATGGCCTGTCTTAATTAGCTTTGACAAGTACCTAAGTTGCTATAAGCTACACCACAAATGGGATCCTGAAGCTTTCATTTTTTGTCACTTTTAAATAAAGCTTTTTCCCTCCTCCTGATACAGCATTTTCATATTTTTTTTCCATGTAAGGCTCTTGAGAAGAAATGAAATCCTTGTGTAGCTGAGGAGCTATATTTTGGTTGACTAAATCATTTATAATTAGGGGGTAGCTCCTGCCAGTGCTCCTCATGTGCTGATTGAGAATTGCCCGCAGGAAATCAATGCAGGCAGAGCTGCCAGAAAGGCACGCTGAGGTCTTCTTACAGCAGATACCTTTCAACCCCAAACTTCCTCCTTCCTCTGATACTGACTCAGAAGATTATCTTTATGGCCAATGACTCTAGAGGAGTTACAGGGTTGCACTCCAAGGGCCTTCAGTGCAATACTTACCTGTGCAGTTATTTATGATCGGCTGCGTGGGAGTAGCGCCTTTCGGAGCCTGTGAATGACATGTGCGGGAAATCAAGCTGAAAGCAAGTGTGCCTCTGCCTTTGAAGGGTGTGAAGCAGAAACTTTTCCCACCTGGTAGAAGCCACTTGGCCTGCTTGCCTGAAAGGTGGCTCTGGAGCGGGCTTACTTCTGCAAAATAGAAACAGGAGATGGCTGCTATAGGGCTTTGGGGAGATACAAAAGGGCTTTTTCACCCCTGATGAAACTATGGCCTAATGGGCACCTGGGATGCTCCGACCAGGAAGGAGCTGGGCACATAATCCATCCTTGGCTATACCAGGGATCAAGCTAGGACTCTGTTCCCACCTTATTGGTTTTCCCTTGGTTGAGTTGGATCTGGCAGTGGTAGGCAGACAAGCTCCCCTTTAGGCCAAAGTTGAGGAAATCTTCGTGAGCTGGCCTCTCTGCAGATGAGCAGGTCAGAGAGACAGAAACTGTGGTAGTTGCAAAGGGAGGGCAATAAGCAATAAACAAGGGATCACTTTTTTCCTCTCACTGGTTTCATCCCATTGCTTTGAACTTTGGTATCAGTAAACAAATACCTGCCTTCATGGATCTCAGCTTTCAGAGTTTACAGTTTTCTATTCCTTTTCCGCCTTCCAACCATGACAGCCAGAACCTTTCTGGGAGCAGAGAGCCTAAGGGACACTCACTATTACATCACATATCATGTCATAAAAACCCTTTCATAAATTTACTATTTTTCTTAGCTTACCAGACCTACTGCTGCTGTTGCAAGACTCTTATAAACCGCTGTTTCTCCGGTGGTTAGAAATGTGCTTTTAGCTTAAAATAGTTGATGACTTTTTTCATGCTATTTGTTCTTGTGCCAGGATTGTCTTAAAGCTTGAATGATTCTTCAACCCTGCTGGTATTTGTGCATGTGTTTATAAAGTGTAATTGTATCCCCTTCAGCCTTTCTTTTGCGAGGCTAATCCTATTAAGCTATATTTGTCTCATCAGTAAAACTGACTCCCCGTTCCCATCCTACTAGGTCTTTGCACCTGTTCTAGCTTGACTTCAGCTTTGTTGGAACTGTGGGTGGCATTCTGGTGCGGTCCCTCCGGGGATATGTACAGTATGAAAAATACCTCTGTCTGCCCACCATGGTTCTTCACTCAGTACATCCCAGGATTTTTCTCCTCTGTGTCACAGCAGCAGCTCAGGGCCATTCCTCAGTCCTTTGGCTGCTCCCCTGCTTCTCCTCCCTTCTGCCGTGTACAGCTGATGAGATGCAAGTTACAGCAAAATTTCTTTTGGCTGCTATCTAACTGCTTGACTTTGTTCTGTTAGATTTCTATAACCTTATCGTGAGAAGAGAAACCCTGTGATTCTCATGAGTATTTGTAATTTGAGAAGCCAGAGCTTTTAGGAAAATATTAGAAATTATGTGACTGTAAGAAAAAATAATCATATTCAGCATTCATTTTTCCAAGTTATGTTTCGGGATGTGATGCAGTTGGCTCTAATCAACATTGACAGATGAAGGTGTTGCTGTTACACCAAAAAAAATAGCAAAGATGTTTTGATTATGATCCTGCCAGCTTTCATGACTTCAACTGGTGTTTTTCCTCAAATCCTTACTCCTAGAATTGTTATTATACAGTTACATTTTCTGACCTTTTACGGAAATATAAGTTTCTAGTCTTAGAGCTGTATCTGGAAAGAAGTAAGTTGTAAACCCTAAATCCAGAGAACAATTCCTATGAACTTAAAAGGAACAGATTAGGGAA
>NW_010228072.1:20598-22411 GCF_000690775.1 Eurypyga helias
AGATTTGAAACCTAGACTAACAAATTTGCAGGGCAATATTGATAAGGTTTCTGAGTGTTCAAAGACATCACTGCTATCAGAAGCTTGTGAAATAGCATGATTTGAAGCAAAATCCTGGTTTTCTACACACGTAATTTTGCTTCCTGGAGAGATGTCAAGCCATATATGGGGGTACTGCTGTGCCATACCTGGCCATCTTGCATTGAAAAGTCTTACACTGAGCACTCAGGTACAGTATTCTTACTCTCATAGGAAGGCACAAAGAAGCAAGATGATAATAGTAAAGCATCTGTGGAAAGTAGGGAATACTTAAAATTGCTGGTGTGAATTTAGGCCCTATGAAGAACTAGTAATGAGACTGAACTTTGAGGGGCACGCTCTTATCATGGGTCACGAGAAAGTGAGATACAGGCTCGTCCTCGCCTCTGCCAATTCCCACTACTATGTCACTCAGAAGGGTTGCAGCTGCTGAGAGGACTTGGATGTGCTGAATTGCAGGCTTCAGTAGGATTCACTAATGAATGTAAGTCAAGGTTTGAAGGTATGTCTTCAGAGGCGGTATGTTTGGACTGTATTGATCCCTAGTGCTAGCTGTTCTGTATGATGTGTATCCCAAATGTAGGGATTTCTCTAAAAAAATCAAAGCCCACACTGATGATCAGGGATGAAGCCCCAGTGTAAGTCTTCACTGCCCATCCTTTTTATTCTGTTTAACAGTGAACTCCATCCTGTACAGAGGAATGGAGTTTTCTTGCAAAGAAAGGCTTCTGCGTGGGATTGTTTCTGCCTTTTCCTTCAATACAAAGTTTCCTGGACAAGCTAAGACAATACAGTGAATGGAGGGGCAAGAAAGTATTATGGGTGGCTGCTTTAAAGCTGGGAAAAACATTTTCCAAGCATATATTGAATATTTATTTTGAAATATTGTCAAAAAACCTGAAGTTTTAAGTGTTAGGTTTTGCTTTTGTTTTACTTCCCACGCTTTACAATTTTTTCTTTCTTTCCTTTTCGGCACTTGCTTA
The DNA here is from genome assembly GCF_000690775.1 of Eurypyga helias. NCBI lineage: Eukaryota > Metazoa > Chordata > Aves > Eurypygiformes > Eurypygidae > Eurypyga > Eurypyga helias. The sequence goes on from NW_010228072.1 coordinate 21,621, forward strand.
TTTTGCCACAGGAACCTGGAGAGAGGGAGAAAACAGATTAAAAGTGAAAGAAGCCAGAGGAAGACAGTTTAAACATGAAACTGAAAACACTGCAAAAATTTTGCGTAGAGCTTTCATTTTCAGACACACAGAAAATTCACTGAAAAAAACTGTTACACAAATGAAGCATGTCTACATTTGGATTTTCTGTACACAGAGGTTTTCTCTGACTAGAACTCCAATCCTATGAAGATTTTATTGTCTGTTCAGTTTAATACACATAAATATTTATTATTGCCATGGTGGATTAGAAGTCATGTTCAAAGGGCTTCTGTGAAGCTTCTAATTGCTCTGAGATCTAACAGTAAGGACCCTAAGCTCAGAAGAACCCACTTCTTGTGGTGACTGGAAAACATGCCAGTATTATGGTCTGGATTTGCATGGATGACTGAGGAGATGACAACCAAGGCCCATTGCTGGATAAGTAAATATTCACACTCAAGGGTTTGCTTTATTTTTCAAAGGGGATTTAGGGAGCTTGCGGGTATGTTTGCTTCCTGAAGATGATGTTTGAATTAAGTCAGTTTAAGAGAATATAGTTGTTTCTACCTGGCAATGAACACAGCCAGATACAACTATATTCTGGTTCGAGACTGGGATAGATTTTGGTTTTGGCATTATTTTCCCATTTAAATGCATAGAAGTAGCAACACCTTTTTTTTTTTCTTTATTGCTGTCTTTCATACCAAGGTGAATAGGAGATAAAATCAACCCAACTTTAGCCTCCAAAATTCACACAGATTCACAGAGTG
>NW_010228073.1:0-507 GCF_000690775.1 Eurypyga helias
CACCTCAGGGACCCCACCCCCCTTCCTACCTTGGGGAAGAGGGATGCCATCTCCGTCACGGCCGAGTGGATCTTTTCCGAGCAGGGCACAAAGCTGGGGGAGAGCAGAGGGGGTGAATCACAGATTCACGGAACGGTTTGGGTGGGAAGGGACATTAAAGCCCACCCAGTGCCACCCCATGCCATGGGCAGGGACACCTTACATCAGAACAAAAAAAATTGCTTGGGCCACTTCCAGGGATGGGCCATCCACAGCTTCTCTGGGCAACCTGTCCCAGTGCCTCACTGGGACACACACACGATGGCTCCCGACCATGGGGGTGGCAGGGATGGCCCCAGGGATCAGGGAGGGGTGGCAGGGATGGCCCCATACACAGCCCCCGGGACCCAGGGTGGTGCGGAGGGACCCTGCGGCCGTGCCCCCTCCGTACCTGTCGTGCTTGGACTCCTGCGCCGCCCGCAGCAGCTCCTGGATGTTCTTGGTGACCTGCTCCGTTTTGAGGATGAC
>NW_010228074.1:0-220 GCF_000690775.1 Eurypyga helias
GTTCAGGATGGCGCGGTGCTGGGCATCTCCCGGTTGGCAGAGGACGGCCACAAAGCTGGGCCAGAAAACCCAGAGGATGAGCATCCCCACGAGGGACATGAGGTCGGAGCGGGGCGTTGGGGTCTCCTTGGGGTTCACCGTCCGCTGCGACGCCCCGAACAGACCCTTGGATACGCCGAGGCCGAAATAGCAGGAGAAGACGTGGATCGTGATGGTGCCC
>NW_010228074.1:251-667 GCF_000690775.1 Eurypyga helias
GAGGGGGGGGAGACGGGACCTGCGCAGCCAGCCACGACGAGGAGCTGGCAGGGGCTGGTCCTCCCCAGGACAGCCCCCGCGGAGATGAGCACCGTCACGGCGGCGAATTCGGCGACGAGGAGGCTGTGGAGGTCCAGGCGGATCTGGCCATGGTGGAAGTGGTGGAGCAAGCCCTGCAGCACCAGCGCCCATTGCGTGGAGAAGTTGAGGAGGAGGAAGTTGTGGGTGATGGCGCTGAGCCCGTAGCTGGGCAGGAACGTCAGCAGGAGCCCCAGCCCCACCACCAGCATCACCTGGATGTCCTGGAAGAGGGGGAAGATGCCATAAAGCTGGTTGGCCACCAAGTTGGCATCCTCTGTCGGCGCCGAGGGCTTGCCGTAGGTGACGAAGAGGGCGAAGAAGAGGAGCAGGGCACC
>NW_010228075.1:0-21936 GCF_000690775.1 Eurypyga helias
CAGCACCCTGGCTGGGCCCTGCCTCCTGTCCCCCCTGCCTGGCTCACCTCCCAGTTGCCATAATCCGGGTGAGGTGGCCAGGTCCTGGGGCACATCACTGCTCCCAGCCAGCACCTTCTTGCGGGTGAGCGACAGCACCCCACAGCACTCCTTTCCCCCCACGGCTGTCCGCTTCCCAGCCCCCACGGTGGCTGAAGGAACCGGCTGAGCATCCCCCGCCAAAGCCAGGAGCTGCTGCAAGCCGCCCAAGTCATCGCTCTGCGCATCTCCCCAGACCCCCCAGGCTCTCCCCTCCCCAGGAAGGCGCAGAATTAATGAGCTCTGGTGTGTGTCTTTGCCTGGCCATTTCCCACTGATTCCTGGGTCCCTGCTGCCAGTCTCCAGGGCAAAGGGGTGTGAACAGGGACAGGCAGTCACCCACTTCTCCCTGCTCTGCAGAGCTCCTGGTTCTTCCAGGCGAGCTCAGTCCCAGGCGTGTTTGTACAGCACAACCGGGAAGGGACAAGCTTTTCCAGCCTCCCAGGAGCACACCTAGACATCCTCTGCCATCCCCACGCACTGGTTTTACCTGCCCTCCGAGGGTCCCTGGGGCTTAGCGCCGCACCACAGACCAGGACAAACCTGAAAGCAGCAGCCGGGATGGCACAGGCCTTGGGAAGCGGATGTGTCTTGCAGGATCTGGTGGGGGAACACCTCGCAGGTCACCCCATCCAGAGCTAGCAGGGTGCTGGGGGGAGTGCAGTGAGAGAGGAAAAGCCCCCCCCCAGCCCAGCATCATCCCCACCTGCCCACAGCCCATCAAGGAGCACTTAGGTGCAGCAACATCATCTTCCAAGCATCCCTCAACTGCTCCCCTCTAAATCTGGGGACTCCTTTCTCTCTGTGAGCTGGAAAGCAGATTTCCTCCTTCGCTCCCACCTGGGGACACTTGGCACACGCCCCCCTGCACTGCTCCCTGAGCCCCCGCAGCCAGAAATAACCCACGAGTCCACCACAGCCCAGCAGCCCCTTGGGAAGGATGAGCCCTAGGGCTGGGTGGAAGGGGTTCAAAGCCCTGCCGTTTTCCCCAGATTTGAGGAAGTTTAAGGGCGGGCAAAGCCTCCAGGATGAGGAGAGCGGGCACGGTCATGACTCACTGCAGATGTGGGGCTCCCACAGCTCCAGGCTGGCTTCCTGAATGAAGAGGATCTGAAACCAGTTTGTAGAGCATGACAGAGGCTCCTTTCCCCTCACGGCTAAATTCTCACCGCTCCTATTAGCAGGATGCAACAGACCTCAGCCCAAAACCCCTGCTCAGCGAGTCTGGCCCCATCCCTCTCCAAGCACCAAGCCCGGTGCTTTTCCCTCCGACTTCAGGAGAAGTCGTAGCCAGGAAGAGGACAAACCCCACACCCCAGCCAGCTCACTCTCTTCAAGGCCGAGCAAGAGGAACCAGGGCCGAGTTTCTCTCCATCTCCCCCGGCGGCAGCGGGAGGAGAGGAACAGCCTCCCAGGGAAGGGCTCTTCCCCAGCTCGCTCGCAAAGCGCATTTAAGGGCGAACGCCGCAGGACTGCAGCGTTTTCGGATTTAATGGCAAGCTTGCACTCCTCAGCACCGGCTTAGACGCGGGGCATCAGAGGCGAGAAGTGGGCGAGTACGTGAAATAGCAGAGGTGGACGCGACGTGCAGCTGGGCACAACAACAGGGCTAAAGCCCTAAGTGATGTCATCTGCGAGAAGCTGAACGCGCTGTGGATAAAAGGAGCCCGCAGCTAGTATTTCAGCCCTGCCTTGCAAGGCTATTTTTTGCTTAGATTGCCAAAATGTAATTACAACTAAATCCCCCCTAACAAATACCAGAGAGCAGCAGGGGAGAGTTGTATTTAAAAGGAATTTTAAGCAGCAGCCGTAGTAGTACCTGATCGCAGTGGGGAAAACAAACCGCCTGGAAAAGGAGCATTGGGTTGGTAGCTGGTGACAAGCAAGGGGCAAGTGAAGGAATAGGACAGCGGGGTCTCAAGAAACAGAGAGAGGGGTGCCAGCACAGGACGGGAACTGCCCTGCTCCCTGCCCAACCCGGTGCCAGCAGGCACAAGCTGCTGGACCACGGGGAGCAGTTAGTCATGGCTGTCGGCACACTAGAGACAGCCCAGGACTGACACCCTCAACACAGAAAACAAACTCTTCAGCAGACTGAGCGTGTTAAAACTCTTTTCTCCGCCGGTCCTGGCTACTTTCAATCTAGACTTCAATAATAACACGAGGAATTTGGAATTGCAGTCATGAGGCTGAAGGTCTCCTGGTCCAAGGCCGGTAATTGTCCCAGACATGGGCTGTTCGTTCTGCGGTCGCGACCAAATTGGCCCAAGCAGCCCCTTCTCCTGGGGGACTGCGCAGAGCACGCAGGGCAGATGTGCCCCATCCCTGGCCGCAGCCTCCCCTCCTGGGCCTGATGCAAAGGGTCTATTAAAAACGGAAAGCAACTGTGCAATTCCCTGGGGAAAAGGCTGGAGCTGTTAATGAGTACAATTAGTGTTGTAGTCAAGCAGAATCAGAGGAAATAATTAGCTCCTATTGTTTCCGTTGCATCCAAATCGCAGCCATGCTGGCTTTCCAGGCGACAACACATCAGTCCAGCCTCACACCCGAGGACAGGAGACAGGGGGTCACTCTCAGCCCCTCCTCTGGTCACAGCTTTCACACAGCTAGAAGCAGCAGCCTGGGCCATCATCCTCTCCTGCTACGCCCACTCGGGTCCGGTTTTTCTGCCAGGGCCTTGCAGACCTCAATGCACCCCAGAAGCACCTGTGGCCATGCGTTCAGCCTCTCCTTAGATCCCACACAGCACAGCACTGCTGACTTTCCACCCAGACAGCCAGAGTCAAGGCAACTGAGTGATACTCAGCATCTCTTTGTCTAAAGGAAGCTTGCATCCCTCTCCCCAACAGACAGGGCTGGGCACAAGGCACAGCTCACCTGGCAGTGTGAAGAAAGGATAAATGCAAAGCATCTCATTTTTAAGCAAGATGTTACATCTCAACTGCTTCACCCATAAAAATCCACAAACACAACAAAGTTTGGGCACCGCTGGCACTCGAGGTGCTTTAGGGCATCAGGCAAGTGAGCAGCTCAGGGGAAGATGCTTTGCGGAGGTGGCGGAAGCAGACCTGGGGCCTTACCACAACCTGGAGAAACACCAGAAACACTGATTTTTAGACAGAGCCAAAAAAAGAAGAGAGAGACTGAAAGAAACAAAGAGACCCAATAATTTATTGGCAGAGCTGAAAGGGCGGGCATTTGAAAACCATAGGGCTGACTCTCAACTGGGAAGCTCCTCCCAGCTGCAGAGAGATTTAATACTGGTATCCCTCAGCAAAAGGCTCTGACATTGGAGGCAGAATCCCGGAGATCCTGCACGCCGTGTAGAGAAAGAGAGGAAAGTGCTGCAAGGTGCGGCCCCAAGGGCACGCTGCTAACTGACAGATTGGCCTCCCACCCCTCTGCTAAAAAAAAGAAACATTTCTGTATGACAAAATCAGCCTCTATTGTCACCGCTGCTGGAGGGTTTCAGGTGGATCCTTCCTCCTAGGAGGAGTGCGGGAGAGTGCCCCATGAGTCCCTTCACAGGTCGGAGGGCACCGCTGGAGACCTCTCAGTGCTTTCTACACGCAGAGAGGAGCTTAAGTGCCAACTCTTGTTCTCACAAGGTGATTTTTGTGTTTCGAAAGCTTGAATTATCCCTGGAAAAGAGAGGGATAAAAAAAGAGGTTAAAGGCGTGCATTCCTTCAGCCCACAGCAACCCCCGTTCCACCCGCCACGGCTACTAGTGTTGCCACCCCACAGCACGTCAACTCAAATCAACGCTCGTTACTCCTCCTAAGCAGATCTACTTCCTAGTCTAGTCTCTAGTTTCCTAACTAGAGGCTTTTCACCTAAGTCAACCTGTTGCTCCACGTGGAACACAGGGAGATCCTGGTTCATCCCCATTCATCGTGAAGAAAAGTGTCATCTCCTGTGAGCAAAGAGTATGGTAAGACTCTGGAAACCTCCCTGATAGATTCTGGTCTTTGAACAACTTGCAAGATCTCTTCCTTCCCAAACATTGCCCTCAGGGATTCTGCTTGGAGCACAAATACACCATCAGTCCAAACTCCTCCTGCCTCTGTCCCTCGTCTTTAGGCTCCTTTCGTCATGCTGTCAACAAGTTTACCTCTCTGGTCTCTCCTACCTTAAAATAATATCTAATCTGGAAAGAATGTTTCCCTCAAGATTAAACAGGAGAGTTTCTTCAGCAGCTTTTACTCACATGAGTACGGCCACGTGAGTCGCAGGGGCTACTGACAAAGAAAGGGCTGCTGGTCCCCAACCTTCATTTGCACAGTCTTGCGGCGCATGGCAGCAACTGGAGGCGGGGTGGGTTACAGCAGCCTGTGTTCATGCTGACTGCGAGCCCGTGAGCAGCAGCAACAGGCAAAGCATATTTACACATTAATAGAAAGGTGATGAAGGCTTTTATTATTAACTCAATTAGAAATAAATGACAATTATTTTGAGAGGATAGGTTTGGCAGGTCTTCCTGTGAGAGGGACGGGGCACTAAGCTGCCCAAACCAAACACCTAGGGATGCCCCAGCACATACCACACCACATGAGCAGAGCTGCGTTGAAGAGCAAAGGCAACAGCTTCGGAAGCAAGGACTGTAAAATCCTGCTTAAACCCTTGAGCTAGCAACGTGTGCTGTGAAGAGCTGCACGGTAGCTGTAATATCGCAGCACAGCACATGCTGGAACACCTCCAGGAGGTGGGCTAAGGAGCCAGAGGAGCAGAAGGAAGTAAAACACAGTCTCTAAAGAGTTAAACAAGTTACTGTGCTATGACATGACAGCAAAAACCATGCTGGAGGCCATCTACAGAAGAGTAGGGCTCACCTTTGCACTTGCCAGCAAAGCAGGCTGTGCTGCCATTTGGGAACATGATTCAGGATTGATTAACTGTATTCCAGTTAATTTGCAACAAAGATTTGGCATTCTATCCCTCACTGTACTTTCACCCGTGCCATCTACCTCAGGAGGACAGCAAGCTTTGGTTATCTCTGTCTTGGACAGGTTTCTACACTGCCCCTCCTTTGGCCTTTACCAGGATGCCTCAGGCCCTCTGCTCACCATTGCTCTCCCTGCTCAGCATCGGTAACCCAACACAGCTGAGAGCTACATCAGCTCTGCCACTGGTTTCCTATACACCTGGCACATTTACTGCCTTCTGAGACCGGGACTTCATGAAGTGAGCTGGTTTCCTCTTCTGGAAGGTCACCTGAATGTCACCGAACGGCAACAACGCCGTTAGGTGCCTGTGTAACATTCTGTAGCCACCGATCCTCACACAAAGCCAAAGCTGCGAGGAAAGATAGGCATTATTGTCACCCACGACTCCAGAGTAAGCTACGAGAACACTGCTCGCCCAAAGCTGTGGAAGGAGGTTTTGGGATCCCTAGCGGCCCCTTGGAGCTTGGCAGTGTTGGAGCAGCTACATATCACCGTGGGGTGGGAACTGGGTAACATAATCCTTCCTTCCAGCAGGATCCTCTGCTCTGGCACTTGGCAGCGCAGCAAACCCACTTGGCTACAACCAGACGCAATTCGTCGCCAGGCCTCCTGCTAGCCCTTTTTAGGGAAAGGGCCTGCCATCACTGCACTGGAGGGGAAAAACAAACAATCTGAGTTGTGAGGCTCACAAGAGCCCTGAGCTCACCTTGGCTATTTTCTCTGCACACGGTGGGTTGCCACTACCAGAAGTAGCAGGTGGTTTCATCTCATTAGCCACAGCATTATTATTTCTAAATACAGTAGCTACTGCGTGTCCTTCCTGAACAAGCTTTTATTGACAGACTAATTTATTCTGCTCCAGCCCACTGTCAAGAGCAAAGGCACGTATGCCAAGCTCCGGGCGCCTCTCTCAGTGTCCATCACATGGATGTGCTTAGCATTCATTTACCACTCCATCTCTGCTTACAGTCCACCCTAGGCAACAGCCCCAAGCTGCAGACATACCTCTCAGCCTCCCGGGACCACGTCTGGGGTACAAGGGCCTTGAACAGAGGAAGGACACATCAGCAAAATAGCACACAGCATTCCCACAGAAAACGCCGTGTGCAGGGAGACCACAGTGAAAATTGGTGTCTTTGGTCAAAAAAATAATTAAAAAAATTATCTGGAGCTTTGGGAAAGAGCCAGTAGCAGAACGGGCCCACCTCCAAGCCCATAAGGCAATACAACATGCCAGCCCACGGGAAGAGGGTTGGAAGCTGAGAGGTATGCCATGAACTCACGTAGGAAGAAAGATGAGGCCCTACCCTGGGTGTGACAGAGGGAGGGGGAGCGTTCGATCAGCGGCCACTGCTGTTCACCAGGCCATGAAACTCCTCCCAGGCCCTGGCAAGCCAGAGGGAAAAAAAAAAAAAAGGAAAAAAGAAAAAAAAGAAAAAAACAGCACTTCAGATCAAAGGCTTCTTAACTTTTAACGAGAGCAGAAACATTCAATGGCGTTTGAAAGGCACTTGTCTTCAGAGCGCGAGGCAATATTCTCTGCTAGCCCTAGTGGATAGAAGCATCCTTAAAGCCCAGCCAAACATCTGACAGCGCGTGGCAGCTTGAACGCTCTGCGCAGACATGAAGCGTTCCCACCGGCTGCTGGTGATGCAGCCACATTAATACCCAGAGACAGGTATGACCTTCCCAGTCACAAATGGAATATCCATTTCCTATTGCTAATAAAACAGCCGATGTTGCGTCTTTCTGGAGGATTATCGCGTTCCTTGGCTGGTTAAACTCAAGCCAGTCAGCGGCCTCACGCTTCACCACATACCTGTGTATGTAGTAATCCCCCCAAAAGGGGCTTCTTCTAACGGCACACGGCTTAGGTATCACAAATGTCTTCGATCAGGCGGCATAATCCAACTGGTATTAAAAAAAAAAAGTCTCATTTCCTATTGTAAACTTGCACTGTTCATGATGTCCCAGTAAAAACCATCACAGCTATCGGAATGAAAATGTTTTCAGCTAAGTTAGAGGGACAGGCCTAACGCTGCATTCCCCGGTGGAGAATGTTACTGACGGACAAAGCTAGCAGACTGAAAAATTGCTGTCTGTGTTACGGAGGCAGCATACCGAACGCCCTCTCAGGGAAAAGATGCCGAGGTTAACGTGAGCATGACCGTTATCTTCTGGGATCAGAGACATCAAAGAACCTCACAGTTCTCCATGCCCAGCAACACAGTGCTGGTGCCTACAGCACATGCCAAACCATTTACTGAACCCAGAGTGTCCCACGGAACCGAAAGGACCTTAACGGGGACCCACGTCAGTCATCAACCCAGATCACCCTGCAAATTCTGTTGCTGGTACAGCTAGCTCACATCTCCCTTTCTGCACTGCCTCATCAGGGCTCTGCAATGCAAGAGGAGAGTCCAGGAATAGAAGTCCTGGATTAGCCAGCATCCAGGCCAACAAAAGACGACCGGCCCAGCTCTTACCTGAGCCTCAGTCAGGCTCCCAACCAGCATTTGCAAAAGCAGCTCAGGTGTCACATGCTCTATCCCAGGAAAGTCACAGCCCAAATAAACGCAGAGTAAACCGGCAGAGTGCCTGCCACGTGGGCTCCGCGAGACTGTACACCACATACAGGCGGTCTTGCTGGGAACCACAAAGGCAATGTGAGGGAGACAGACAGCAAAGGGTCCTGTAGATGCAAGAGGGTAGGGCGCAGGGGACAGCCGTGGTGCGCTGGTACAGCAGGTCAGATCTGCAACTCAGCCGGACGTACAGCAGTGCTGCCTGGAGGAGAGAACCCACCAGTGGCTCATTCTAAGCAAGGCAGCAGCACAGAAGCCCCTAAGTGGGAACTTTCTCCCCAAGTCTCCCCAGACATAGTAACCTTCAAGGCCACAAGGCCAAGAAATCTGCCAGGGAAAGGAAAACTGTCCATGTCACCCAGTCAGCACTGCCTCCCTCCAGAAGAAAGTTAGGGGAGGGGAAGAGAAACTCGACCTGAAGCCCTCTTGGCTGCTGAATACAGGCTGGACAGCTATGCACACCTCCAGCCCTGTCAAAAAGTCTCTACCCTCATGTCTGCCTTCCAACCCCCCATGCCTTGTATTTCTACCACATTTCCACCACCCATGACCACATCTCTCTTTCCTCTCCCACAGCTCTCCCCAAACTCCTAACTTCTGTTCTCTGCAGAAGGCACACAAGGGCAGATTATTCGTCAACATAATCGATAATTTATTACCCCTTTCAAACCAAGGAGTTACCTGTTCCAACATGCCAGTAACATCATGCACATAGTTCTCCAGCTGCCAAGTCCTTCTTGCAGACAGGGAGAAAAAACTCTTCCAGCCAAGAATTTTTAAGCCAAGACCCTCATACATATTATAGTCCTAATTACTTCAACTATCTGCTGACTTGACTGAAAAAATCCACCAGGATGTGTCTGCCCTAATGTACCTAAACTACGCTAGCAGAGCAAACTGCTCTCCATTTCGTACCGAACAAGGCTGCCAGTTAATTCCGTCTGGCAGAATCTTTACGACCTGTGACGTGCCAAAGGCACAGTGCCAGAGCCTCTAAGAGGTTATTTTTATGTATAGACATTTTTAGTACCTCATTGCTATACTGTCTGTGCAGCGATCAGATACTCAGCGAATTGATCCCCAACACTCAGGTTATTCCCACTGAACAGATGGGAAATGGCAACATTAGCAGGCTAAATAAAGCCAGCCAGAGCTGCTCTTCCACACACATTCCTGACCCACAACTGTTGAGACTTCCCACCTTCTCCCCCACTGCCTAGGCTCAGGACGCAGGCAGGGCTCCCTTTACCCCTACCACGTAAATGGGGGGGAAAAAACCATATGCAAAAAAGAGCCAGTGCCAGAGACTCCAGCAAAAAGAGGAAGAGCAGCCACAGCCGCTTCAGGGGACTTCCCAAATCACCCTTGTGCAAGCAGCACTAGCTGTTTTCTCCAACCACCCTCCACTTTTAAATCCTAGCAGTTCCCTTTCAGTATCCCCCTGCGGGGCCCTGCCTCCTGACCATCTCCTTCCCCAGCTAAACACGGAGACGGAGCGCTCGGAGCACGTGCTACCCCCACAACAGTCACCCAGGTCTGTCCCTTCCGCCAGCCTGCGTGCAACCTCCCAGCACGCTGACCACTCACGGCACTCCCAGGGTACGGTGTCCAGAGCAGCACAGGCTCTTCCTGCATGCTCCCCGTGTTCTATCGGTGCTTGGGATTTGTCCACAATCAGTCCAGAACTTTGTGACGGGCCTGAGAACTAACAGCTTTAACAAAATCTAGGATATTCTTCTAGCCTGAAATAATTCTTCCACCTATCTGGCCGTACCTGTAGCAAAGGCAAATAGGGAAGCCTCCGTGACCTTGAAATGAACACATCTGAACTGACCTTCTTGAAGAGAAACATGAAATAAATAGGTTACAGTCACTTCTTTGGTAAGAGACAGGCCACCAAGATAAGGAAGCCTTTTACAAAGTCACAGGCACTTCTGGAAAAAGCGTACCACAGTGACGGAAAACGAGTCAACGAATCCATCATTTCAAAGCTCAGGTCTTATGGAAATGCTCTTAGATTTGCAGCACCTGGAAATATTACTGGAATTGGAGAATGGAGTGATAAATGAATTAAGTCAGTATTGCAGGGACTCAGGAGGACAGCTATCAGATCTGGAACCTCACCACTTCCTCTAGCTTTTATTCCTCCTCTCAGACTCGAAGGAATGAGGGTGAAACAGCACAGCTCTCCAGAGCTGGCGAGACCCAAGGTAACCTGCCTCCCCCTGACAGCCATCAGCCAGGGGGTACGGGGCCTGTTTGCAAGCCTTTTAGCTGTAGACAAGGTTAACCCTGCCCACACGGTTTAAGATATGGTCAAAGACAAAGATGACACAACTAGGACAGACGCGTCGAGGAGTTCTCCTAAGGTCTTGGAAATCAGCAAGTAATTGGACACCAGTGCTATAAAATGTTGTTACAGAATTAGCTGAACTCCGACGTAACAACATGGGAGACCTCTCACAACACCCCACCACCAGCTACCTGTCTCCAAAACTGAACTTCTTGCCCAACATCTATGACTTCCATGGGTATTTTTCTTCCTCATTCCTCAGTTTTTTGTCATTCCTCGCTTTTTTTGTCCCGAGAACCTCGCCCCTGCAGTCTTCTTACAGGGATTCTCTGTTGGATATCCACTTGTTTCCTAGTTAAATATAGTCCGAGGCCATTTCATTGCACGCTTGCAGTGAAATGAACCCTGGGCCGGCCCTATTAAGATCAACCATTCTTCTCATTTACTCGAGCCATCCCATTAGTTATCAGTGGTGACTTTGAAAGGAAAGGATAGTTTTATACCCTGCTCAGCTCTCACTGCAGCAGGCACTTACAAATAACTGAAGCTTTTTTTTTTTTTTTCCAGAAAAAGCAGCCTTGCTTTAGAGCTGACAGGGCGATCCATAAAGTCACACAGCAACCAAACTGCTTCCAGACCAGCCCCGCTGTGTGGCCACAGGTCTGCTCCCTCCTGGCATATGAAGCAAGGGTGTTGAATTTGCCTGGGATGCCTGGATGGTCACTGACCACGCAGTTATCAGTGCGGAAAAGAAAGGCTGATAACACCAGGCAGGGCAAAGGTGTGTGCAAGACAGCCAAGCACTCCACACGGCACTGCTCCAAACCCAAACTTTACAGTGACCGTTCCCCTCTGCCCCCCTCCTGCAGCTCACTCGCTACAGACACCCAAATATTCTGAGTGGCCTCACTGTGACATGACCGGGCTGTGGCCAGCAATATTCTGCTTTTAAAGAAAGCACAGTTCTCCTAAGGCAGCAAAAGTAAGAGGTAATTTTTTATTTTTTTTTTCCTTAATTCCAAACCCCAAGGAGTACCAGTCTTCATAACCCACTGTCACTGCTGGACCATGTCACCTCCAAGGTTAACAACACCGACGAACAGAACCTATTAAGTGGTTCACTACATCCGAGTGCACCTCTCTCAGTCCACCTCCGAGGGAACAAAGAGAAGCGATTTCTCTCCAGCTACTGAAACAAGGGAGCCCACAAAATGTCACATATGTTCTTTTCAGGTGCTCAGCACTGTAACGTCTGAGGTACTATAAATCCCCTGGAATTAAGCAGAGTCCAAGAGATTGTTCTAGCTCTTCTGGCAAGATTGGAAATTAATACAGACTAGGCTGACCCTTCCACTCGCGGGGATTTAGGCAGCTTGTCAATATCACGAGCAAGAGAAAGGACAAACACAGGAAAACTGCAATGAAAGATCTGCTTATCTAGCTAAATGCACAAGCCCCACCACCGAGCGCAGAAAGGGCAGAATGCAGAATAGCTCCTTGGAAGAGCTGTGAAGCAACAGATACTTCTGAAGCGCAGCTGGGCAGCACCACCGCTTTCTCAAACAAAGGGGGCTGCGGCCTCACTGACAACTCACGAAAATAACAGCGTCTAAAAATGAGTTAATACGAAATGCATCCTCACAAAGGGAATATATAAAACCCGAAACACAGGGCTCAGGTTCCACAGCGAGAAGTATGCTAGCAATTTCTACAGAAGCGTTCATTTACAGTGTGTCAAAAGCTAATCCAGGTCAATTCACTACCTAAAAGTCAAGGTTTTGCGAAACGCCTGTTCTTTTCTTGCTAAGCATGCTCCCTTCCCTGAAGCACAATCAATGCCAATCAAACCCCGCACACGAGCAGAGCTCTAGCGGAGAGATGCAGCCCATACAAATGAAAAATGCCACGAAAGGCAGGCCTGACAAAGCCTACAGCACAGCTTTTCCATTAGACCCTTTCATAAAACACAGCCAGAGCGCGAATATAGAGTGCTGGCTAGAAAGCCCTCCCGAGTCATAAATCACATGGTACATGCGCAGCATAAGTGGAGTTTATTCATGACGGACAGTATTTCAACAGGGCTTGATAGATGGCTAAGGAAAAGGAGCCAGACTTTATGGAGGATAGAAATAGTTACACAAGAGATTCTTCATTAGCGAGAGAACCTTAATGATATGAAGCATAGCCAAGCAGAGTCAGACTGAAAGCTGGGGCTGCCCTGCTCTTCCCTATCAAGGAAGCAGGCAGCGTCACCTCTCTGCAGCTGCTGCTTGCTCGCTGCCTGCTGGTACCAGGCGAGAAGTTGGTCCACGCATCACTACATAGAAACTCCACTGACAGGCAGTTCTGCTCTGAACTGACAGCAGTGCCATCAGAGGAGATATCGGGCAGCACTGCAGTCAGAGTACTGGAGCTCAAGCGAGGCACTGGGAAGAAAAGCTCTCATGATCCCCTACGTGGCGGAAGGTTAATTGCTTAGATCTACCTCACCAGCACACCATCAAACCAACTCCTGACTATCCCTCCTACCCACAGAAGAATAGTGGGAAACAAGCCAGTCCGCCCCTATTTAAGAATTGCTCCCGGCTGTAATCTGAGCTGCTAAACTTGATCCGTCAAACACCTGTTATTCTTGGACAAGCTCATTTTGCACCACGTATCAGCAGCACAGACAGAAGCTCTGATGCTATGCAGGAAGAGAGGGCAGCATGCATGGCATGTTACACTGCTGTAGGCAAGTAGAACACAGTATTGGATGCGTCTTCACCCAAGGACCTGCCAGTGCAAGAGCAGTTACAGACACTGCTAGAGCAGCATACTCTGTGTTAGGAAGTTCTGTGGCAACAGCTTGTAAGGGAAAGGCTACATCATTTCGGTTCTGAACTTGCCACGCGAACCACCACCACAGCTCAGGACAGCTGGCTCAGTAGAGAGCCACCCCGCAGAGACCGAGAGACGTCAGACACCGCAAAGCCACATCACCGCAGTCCGCAGTCGGCTACTGCTGAACAGGAGTAAAATACCCCGTTTAAGTGTCCACATGAGCACTTAGCCATCTCCCAGCATGGACAGAGAGTCGATAGTGCCCTCTCCTGGCAAAGAGAGCATGAGATGTTACCGGCAAAATCGTGAATACAAGATTTCAACACAAGTGGGAACTTGCAGAAACCAAAGCTGCCTGGAAAAGGTTCAGTTTAATAACAATTCCTCCTTCCCTTCTCCTTCCCACGCACACAGGAGGGAAGGCCACATGGAACACTAGATGCCTACAGGCAGTTTAAATGAGATCTCTGTAATATTGCTAGTGACCCACACTCAAAATCGGCCACAACGGGAAGCCAGCTGTCCGCTAAAAACAGGATTGAGCTCACCAAACTGACAGCACACTGATGACAGGATGATTATGTGGGAAGGACAAACTAGCATAATGAAAGGAAGCCGTGAAAGGTACTTGCACCCTGATTATGGGCTAGATTAGAAAGCTCACTGCTCTATCAACGTCTTATTAACTTGCTTTACTTTTTCTGGGTACACCTTTTCAAGTGTTAATTTAACCAATATGACCTAATCAGCGCATTGGTTTGTAACTGCGCTTGAGAAAAAAAGAAAAAAAAAATTCCATTATCCACCTCTAACTAAAACCTATATATGCAATTTTTTGTCACTTTGTGGGAAATAAAAGTCACCCTGAATGGCCTGGTATGGTAAGCTATAATAGGTTTATTTAAAAATACAGCTGTCCTCTCTGTGTACCGTGATCTTCTAGTCTTGTTAAAGAGCCTCTGTCACCAGGGCCTGGAAGACTTAATATACGACGTTTATTATGATTAGAAATCATTTGTACAGCACTGTAAATTCACACAGCACTTTCCCAAGACCATTTATAAGTCTAATGGCACTATAAATCCCCGTTAGCTTCCACACTTTATTCCCCAGAATCTCTATTTATTCAAATAATCTCGTCCCCCCCACACTGTAATCTTGTCTTTGAATACATCAAGCCACAGTCACACGCTGGGCTGCCCATCTCCCCAGTGACAGGCTGGGTGGATTGCTAAAACACCCTGCACTATACTCTAACATACCAAGTATTTGAACACACATATTCAAAAAAAAAAAAAAAAGGTTTTACTATTAGAACCAAATGTCCCTAACAACAGCATGATAATGACAGAGATATTTGGCTTTCAAAGCGCACT
Source organism: Eurypyga helias (assembly GCF_000690775.1). Taxonomy (NCBI): domain Eukaryota; kingdom Metazoa; phylum Chordata; class Aves; order Eurypygiformes; family Eurypygidae; genus Eurypyga; species Eurypyga helias. The sequence continues at coordinate 14,100 of NW_010228075.1, forward strand.
GGCAAACAATGCCGCTGTCTGTCTCGCTGTTTGCCGCGAAGAGCCCTCACGCACGCGAGCACTTCCTTGGGTTCTTGCAATCTGCATTAAATGGCTCAAGCATGCACGCCCCCAGCAGCAGGCCCTCCCCCCTGCCACCACACCTACTTGATGCTGTCGGTGTGCGTTTTGTATTCCATGATGGTGTTGGGAGGTAGGTTGAGCACCCTTCGTAACGTATCGCGTATCCGGGCTGTCGTGGCCTGGTCGCTGGCGGTCTTGTTCCATATCGAGATAATATCCTCCTAGAGAACAGCAGGTGAGGGGTAAGCAGATGGCACTTTCCGCAGTCCTGCCAAACGGAAGTACGTTCCAGCTCTCAGAGCCGCTTACCTGGAATCGGACAGAGACAACTGCCCCGCAGATTTCTTCCCCCACCATAAACTGTTCTCCCAACATTGCCAGAATGAGATTCTCCCAGCACCGTGACGCTAAGCCCTTTCGCAGACGGATAATCCATTTACCACCATTTTTGTTGGCATCATCCTAGGAAGAGGGGCAAGAAATCGACTTGTTTTCTTCTAGTTAGTTTTTTGCTTCCCACAAGACAGCAGAGCCACAGACGGGAGCAGATATTGATTGGGTGGGGCAAGGGACAGAATGGAGGTATTTTCAAGCAAAATTATTTCATTTCTCCCACACACAAGCAGAGACAGAGGCACACCACTTACCCTGAATACCAAGTATTTGAAACAATGACTCTCAGCTTGCCAGAGGAAGCTCCATGCACTGAAGACTTTAGATCTAGTGTTTTGGTCCCACTAGCAAAGACTAACAGCAGCCCCAGTCTGCACACAGACCAGAGGCAAAGACCCCAAAACTATTACAAAACCCAAGACCGATTCTCCCTTTGTCTAATCCTCTGTATATGCTTGTAAACCAGGAAAAATCCCTCATCACAAAACACGGAAGGCAAGAAGAGTTTGCAAAGTGATATTTAAAAGTAAGAGAAAAGTTGATAAACACCTTCCTTCCACATTTCCAGGAACAGGCTCACAAGCTGTGTTAACAAAGAACCAGTCCTTCCTCTGGGAACCACTGGCATTATCCCACATCACACAGCTGGATGTTTGTTCCAGACTGCGGTGACCCAGGGACAGAACCAAGAATTAGCGGGGAGAGTAAAGAAAACAATTATGCTAAGCACCCAGTCCATCGCCTCAATGTTGTGATTCCACACGCTGCACCGGAAAGAGAGCTGAGAACTGCTACAGACGCCCCTGCTTCACAGAACACACAGCTAGGACAAACATAGCTCCTCTGGGCAGAACACCACGGCATTCTCTTGTACGACACCATAGCTGGGCTATCTCACAAGGAGAGGGGAAAAAATTCCATTCAAAGACAAAAAGTAGAGAGGTGGAATAAGTGAGAGAGGTGGCAGTTAGGAAGGGAAAGGGAAGACAGGTCTAGAACAGAAAGAGAGAAAAACAAAGGGTCCCTGGCCAAGTCACCAGCAATTCCCACTGCCAAGCTGGGACAAACCATAAAGATGCCAGGCAAGGCAGCCTAGTCCTTCTTAAAGGACCAAAGTTAACTTATTTTAGCCTTAAAGCCTCTCTAGGGCTTCCACAAAACCGAACATCTGTGTGCTCTCAGAGACAGCAAGCGCTCGCAAAGCAATCCTGAGCAAACATGGAAGTGCCAGCAGCGTTCACCAGACTCCCAGATTTCAGGTAAGTGCTAAAGCCTGCGCTGAAAGGGGAAGGCGTCAGCTCCAGACAAACCTCAGAGCACGACAGCAGCCAAATGCAAGGTGAAGAATCCAAATCCACACAAGTCCGAGGAACGTGGCATAATCCCACGAGATGTAAACTATTTTCTCATTAAGTGTCCTTGCTTTCCAAGTTATGAACTTCACACTCTAAGAATTAAGCTGCTTGGCTTCAGCCTTTAAGCAGGGAGTTGGGTTTAACCCCGCAGACTTTCCACAATGACTGATGGGGATCAGAAGAGTTTTCAAAATATTTCAAAGGTGGTTTAAGCACCTAAGCTAGAAAGAGAACAGCAATTGGGAAGCAGATGCTGTATTGTGTGTTTTATGGTTATCGTTAGTTTTCTTTCGGGTTAAACAAGCTTCGGTTCAGTCAAGCATTTGATTTCCCTTTACCAGAATAATAATGATCTGCAGCCTAGTAAATCACCAGGGAACATTATGCTTAGTGCTCCTGACTTTACCCAGAAAAGGCACAGATGGATCCAGCAAAAGAGCAGAGCTACACACATGCATATACATGCCTACAAGAACAACAGTAAGTAAGGATTAGTTTGGAAGAGAAAGGAACATAAACAACACCCTAGAAAGCAAGCAGCAAAGGGAAGGCCAGCAGCAAGATCCCAGGTCAACTTCCATAAATACAGGAAGGGAGTGGGGCCAGAAATAAAAAAACCAAAGAATCTCTCCATCCCCATCTTAAAATAGCTACAGGGAAATGCTTTATAGAAATTCTGGAATCATTAGCTTGTGGACCCTGTGGCTGACACATCATCAGAGCAGCTAGCTCACTAAGAGTCCAAAGAGGGTTAAATGTTTTATATAAACTGTATTTGCAGGAACTGGCTATGAAACACCTTGCTTAAAATAATTGCCAGCTAGGGTCACATATAAATTTCTCAGGACCAAGCAGCATAATTAGGTACTTCACAGCAACACATAAAATCCTCATCCTGCAAATGGTATTGGTCATTGCTGGAAGCAGGCCAGGAACTGGAAGACTGATTTGCTGGGCAAAGATATCTTTTTTTTTTCCTTTTTAACAGATTTGGACAGGAATGAACAGAAGCAAACTAAGTGCCCTGGCACAAAAAAAAGCAAATGAAGGGCTAAGTCTTCCTTCCACCTCTAGCTCTATGTACAGCTGTAGGCTTTTAACCATATGCACCTCCTCCCTCCTTTTCTGAAAAGGAGGGTTGGTTTCTTACAAGCTTTGTTGAATTCCACTTAGCCCCACACTGCCGTCACTGGACAAAGCTATAATAAGGGGTCAGTGTCTACACTAGGAGGCAGAGAGCTTAGTTGGGGTCCCCCCTTTGTTGGGCTCCAGGCAACGTTGCCCAGAGATCCTCTGGACGCATAAGCAAAGGCGGTTCCACAACCTTTGATGGAGTGCAGCTAGCAACTCCCTGTATCTTCCCTCTCCTCTGCCAGCAGGCCATAGGACTGCCAGATTACACGGGGCAGAGTTGTGAGGAGTAGTTTACAGGAAACCCAGAGGAAGGACTGCACCCAAAAGAAGCCTGGCATGCCATTTAATGACAAGAGTGTCCCTTCACTGTAGAAGGCTCCCTCCAGCACACTCTCGGAAAATATCAATGCAGAAATGAGAGCTCCAACTCACCTCCCACATGGGTTTGATCCCTTCTTTGAAAAGATGGAAGTCACTATGGCCTGTCAGGTCCCCAGGACGTACCATGTGACTGTAAAACCGCCAGAACTGCTCCACCTGCAAACACAAACCACACAACGAGGCTGCTCAAACCATGCACAGCCAAGATTCCTACAGAAACAGGCTTCACCTTCTACACCAGCTGCCCAGAGCCACCTTGTCACAAGGCTGTTGATCTGCATTCTCAGAAGGCAGCAGTAGGATCAAAACTTCAGTGACCGTTTCTGACTGGCTCCACTACCAGATGACCATTTGAAATATTCCACAGGTGCCTCCAAAGTTACTTGGTGTTTGTCTGAAGAAATCTGTACTAAGATAACTGCTGCCCTAGAGAACAGTTCCAAACATATCTTGTAAATCCTGCTGCCCAAAGATCCAGTTAGTGGATGAGCATCAAGCGCATCAGCGACAGCCAAGCCTCTCGACACTACACACATTAGCCCTGCGTTAACCATCGCTCTCCCAGATCGTGGAGACTGCAGGAGCCTCCAAATGAGACTTTTTTTGTATTTCATTTTACTGTGTTCAGGTTTTAAGACAAAAGACCCATTCTGGTGCTGGCTTAAGACCTTAAGGCACCATTCAGGGCTTTTCTTTAAATACCTATTATTTCCTTCTACAGTCTGCTGTGGTACATACGACCACGTCACTCTGACCAGTTTCCATTCTGGCACCCCTGTGTCTACTTCAACCCAGCCAGAACTATCTTTCCTAATTCTTAAAAATGTATTTATCCTTGGAGATTCTCTGAATGAGAAAGGATCTTAGTGAGTCTGGATCTTTAAAACAAAACAAGGCACTGGAAGAGATTATACTAATTACTACACTTTAAGAGGACTCTACTCAGCAAGACAATAGCTATTAAGCAGACCAGCAGTGAAGCTGGCAGGATCAGATGCTATCCCAATTACTTTATCAGAGACCTTAATGACTTGGTCAGCACTTGGAATTCTGCTGCAATCTCTGACCTCTGCCATCCAAGCAGGAATTTGCTTTTATAGCCAATAAAATTATGAACCAAGACTGAGGTGGGGTCAGAAGCAATCTATTTTTGTCAGACACATTGAAATGCAGCGTGGAAAATACTCTCACACCAAGTGGACATGCCCTCTAGTGGTTATCATTTAAAAGCTTTTAGAGGTTTCTACTGAAAAGCAAAGAGTAAATCTGATCCCAGATTTAGGCTCAGACAACTCTTTCTGAAGCTTGTTCTTCCTTCTCTTTAAACAGAATTTGGAACTAAACACACTATCAGAACTGTGGATCAGCCTCCCTCCATCCTAACTGGACTCCAGCACTTCCAATCTACAGCAGCAACCACCAATTCTTTACAGGAAAGAACAGACAACAGAACACGTGAAGTTTTACCTCTAAGGAGCTAAAAAAAGCAATATTGAGTCTACACTGATTGAACAGACTGAAAAGTTATTGCCAAATCATCAAGCAGCAGGCATGTTTTTCATTCACTGAACTGAAAGGACTTGCTCACACAGGGGAACAGCAGTAACTACTCATGATCCAACAGGCTTAGAGCTATTCTTCCTACTCCTGTAGGGATGCAATAACACAGCCCAGCTGCCTGGACAGGCATATTTTTGTAGCCTCCAGAAGGGATAAAGGAGTATTTTTACAAATTCTCACATTACAGAATATAGAGATTTACTAGTGGGTAGAATTAACATTTGCAATGGGACCATGGAAAATCTGGACAAAATACTAGATTTAAAAAACAAACAAACAAAACACCAAAACCAAAAAGCAGCCAACAGACTTCCCAGCCTTGAGAATGGCATTGTATGTGGTGCCTGTACAACAGAGACATGTTTTCCTTATGTATCTTGGGATCTTAATGACAGTTTTACACCGCCAGTACTATGCAACACCCCAGCACTGCCTTTCCAGGATATGCTCAATTTATTCCAGGAATAAACAACCACAAAGAGTGGAAGGGGAAAGGGAGAGCAGTTTGCCTTTTAACAAACTTCACTGCAACACCAAACTATATCTCATCCATCACTTCCAGACAGGCTGCTTGTATATACAGCACACCAGATGACTGTTCCAAACAGTCTTTTTGGTGGAAACACAGGCTGGGGGAAGTACTGTACAGTCTTTGCTTCACAGCTACACTGCAACCAGAAAAGCTGTTCTTTTCTTCTCTTGCTTACCTGTCAAGTTCTGCTCTAGCCAGCAGATTTAAGCTACATGGGAGGTCTTTCCATTTACTGTTATTACTCCAGCTACCACCATTACTGCAGACACAGATGTCTAGCACAGGGCAGAGGAGACCTGCTTAAGACATCACCTGAGTTGGTAATTCAAGAACTCCTGCATAAGTCATGGCAAATCACTTGCTCTCCTCTATTCCCAACAACGAGAGCACAGCCTGCATGTGCCTAAAGCCAGCACGCAGGGAGTAAGCCAGCCCCGATGACCACGCCATGCCCAAGTGACACGAGGACAACAGGGATGTACTCACGGAGGCAAAGGTGCCAATCTGTTTGATGTTCTGCTCATAACTCTGTGAGCTGGTAGGCCTCCCGGGGGTTCGTCTGGAGTACCAGAAGGTGTAATTATACTGCAAGGGGTGCTCCGCCGGCCCTGGAACAACAGCCTGCAGAACAGAAAAGTCGTATACATACCCCTTGCACACTCCTCTAAAGAGGGAACAGGAAGAATTACATCCACAGTATCAGAAGTCCACAAGTTCCTCCCCTCACAGACTAAGAAGCAAACAGCTGATCCTCCTTTTTATATAAGAATACTCTGTTAATTGTCTGAAATAAGCCATTAGGCTAACAGGAGCTGACTACTTCAAAGAATATTAGACAATTGCAGTGCAGGGATAGCTAAGGAAATAACAACCTAAGCTCAGGAGCGCATCACAAAAAAAAAAGCAACCCTCATAACTATTAGAGGCAGTATTACTAAGTTTTCCCTTAGTCCTCATCTGTTCCAGACAAACTGAAAAGCACAATGCAAGAGTTTTAACTTTTTCAAATTAAGAAAAAAAAAAAGAAGAAAGAAAAAGACACTCTTCTCCTCTGGGAAAAGCAAACCCCATTTATATTAAACCATGATTCAAAAGCAATTATAACTCTTTGGTGACACAACTCCCTTAAGCAACCAACACCCTAACTCTCGGAGAAGATCAGTCTGGCTTAGAACTCGTTATGTCAGCTCCGGCAGAACCCTCGGCTAGCAGAGGAGAGTGATCATTTTTCAATTTCCAAAACACGTATTTCTGATTAAAAAGACTTATAATGAGCATAAAAGAGGCCAATGAAAACTTACTATTCAAGAGTCAAAACTGACTGAAAAAAATCCCCCCCCCAAGCCCTCACTTCGTATCACTTGATGTTGTTACAGGAGTAATGAGGCCTTAGATCTCTACTCTCCTCGTCTCTGCTAAGTTCATAAGGATTGTGTGACCAGACAGAACAGCTTTCCTAAGCGCAAGACAAAAAACCCAGGATGGACACATGCCTTCTTAACCAGGCTACAGTACACTCACAGAGACCCCGTCTTAAGGGTTATGTCAACAGTGGCACAGGCACAACCTGGTAAACCAACTGCAAGCTACTATTCCCCTGTAAATCAGTCCTTCCCCTCCACACTCTTCCAAAAAAATATTTTTTAGGAAAATAAAGCTTTCTCATTTCTGTCCAAAAGCCTGGCAGAGCACTAGCTGTTTCTGTGAAGGGAGCATTTGCCCCCCAGACTACATGCCTCCAAAAGTACATCAAATTACAGAAATGCTAATGTAGCCCCTCTGTCTTCCTTGCAACATTAAGAGCGCGTTAGGCAACCGCAGCCCACCAAGACACATCTTCCTTGTCCCTGAACCGAGGACACTCCCACATCATGCCCTAAGCAATGGAACGCAGGTGCCAGCACCATACCTTCCTCTTGGTAGTACTCTGGGGTTTCTCCCGGTCGTTCTTTTCCTTCTCACTGTCTTTCTGTGTGTTATTCTCCTCGTTCTGGTCATGGTCTCCACTATCATCATCTTTCAATCTGAAAAAGAAGGAAGCAAGCGAGTCTTGCACCTCGCAGCTGAGAATTTCCCTACCCGGCCCCAGCAGCCTCTGCTTCTGAGCGCCTCCGTGGCACGTGGGCCGTCAGCACTTGGAAATCTACTCTCTGACAGCCCACAGAGGGAACACTACTACCGCTCTGCGCGCTCAGAGCCCACCACGGGCGTCTGAGGCACTCTTACGCAGAAGCGAGCGACCAAGCGCCTTTTCAGAACAACCTCACGCAGTGCATAGCAGGCACAGGTAACCCCGGGTACCGTTGGGGTCCCCAGGGACGCCGGCGGCGAGCACGGACACGCTTCACCCTAACTCGGCTGACTTAGCCCAGCAGAAGCTGCCCCCCCCTCAGACGAGCAGACACCACGACAGCGCCCA
>NW_010228076.1:0-28887 GCF_000690775.1 Eurypyga helias
GACCCCCGGCAGGGATGGTGGGAAGCCCTCAGCTCTGGCCTTTCCAGCTGCTTCGCTGCCTTCCTTACCTTGCCTCCCCCTTTGCTTTACCGCTGCCAATTTTACGGCTGCAAGAGCTGCAAGGCAAATTCTTGCTTCAGAACAAGAGCTCCCCGCGTTTAGGGGAGTTGCTCGCGTGTTAGTCGGTTTGGCGGACGGTGGTGTGCTGTTAGGGCTTCTGGTCACCCGGCTGTGGGGTTAGTGGAGTCTTCTCTTACTCTGCCTGAAGACGAGAATAGGAATCGTTCCTGCGTTGGAAAGGTGTCATGTGTAAGATATGATGTGTTAGGTGGAAACACAACTAATAACAGTGTAAATCTGAAGCAGCAAAGTGCTTCCTGTAAGGATTGGGGTGAGGGTGTCATAAAGAAAAAACAATACACAGGTATCAAGTAAAAACAACCTAATTCTCATTGTTTTCCTCCCAAATATGTCAAATTGTCGCAGAGTCCAGCATTAATTATCTGGGCTCTCATAGTTAATCAGAAATTAATGGAAAATAAAAAGCTGTTTAATGCATCTTTCTGCTTAATTTCATATATATTCCCATTTTTAATATACGTGACAGAACTGATTTTGTTTCTATCTCAAAAACCATGTAATAAAGCAGGATAGCATCTCCAGTAACAGCTGCACTGTACGTTCACGTTCTCGAGTAGTGCTTCTGGTTGTGTAATTCACCCCTGCTCTTTTAAGAGTTAAACAGCTGTGCAAATAAAATATATGTGTTAGGGGGTGCTCAAGAGCTTAGAGCTGGGCTGTTAAAATGCGTTATGGTATTAAGTTTCAGAAAGTTGGGTAGATGTGCAGCACTAAACAGCGATTTCAGGACTTCAAGAGCTGAGGTGGTGCGGCCGAGTCCGTCTGTTGGTTTAGTTTATGTTGTGATGGTGCCGGTGGGGAAGGTGAGGAGAAAGGAGTTCTGGTGAACAAAGTCACTTAGAAGGCAAAAGAGAAAGGAATGCTGAGGGATGTCAGAAGAAAGTGCAACAGTTTCATGGAAAACATGAATTTTAGTGAGGGATTTGAAGGGGAAGGCAGAGGGAGTCCTGGTGGGCAGGAAGAGGGAAGTTGAGGGGTGTGTGAAGACTGTTGAAGAGGGGATGTAGAGTCTTTTGTATGTGATGGATTATGTGATGATAAAAAAAAAATATGTGGGGAACAGGTGAAACAAGATCAGAGATTCCTGATCCTGATGACACTGTCAGGACAGCTTTTGGTATTTCAGTTAAGGAGCTCATAGACAGGGTATGAAAAAAGACTGAGGACTGCCAGAAGACAGTTCTGAAAGTTTAATATTTTGTATCGCTGCATAATTTAGCTCCTCAAATATATAGACATGCTTTAGAAAGCTGTTGCTCACAGAAAAACTTACCAACTCCTGTACTTATACTCCTGTATTTATATTTATATAGCCCTGTGATCTATAGGCTCTATTTCCTATTTTGAAATTATGTAAGTGTGAATTTGGTTATTACTGTGGTTTGTCCTACATAAGCTAGCTTTCTGACAACTGATTGGTAATACAGCTTTTCAGTAAAAACGTTATTGTGTGTGAAGGCTTCAGATGGAACTTGAAATGCCTAGAAATCCTTTTGCTCTCCCTTCAGTTTAACTCAGAGGGCTTCAATGTGTCTCTTTTGTGTTGTCTTTTAATGTACCTTTAGAACAAAGCAACCTGGTACAGCATCATCAGTACTGATTTAATATTTTTAAGTAGGGTTTGCAAGTACGAGTGACTTCAGCTTGATATGCAGGACTCTTACCTGTAAGAGATGCTGTGCTTCTTGCGGCTCTGGTACAGAAAGACCAAACCATGCTCAGAGGTTGCGAAAGGTCCAGCTTTGATAACCCAGCCTTAACTCTACTCCAGCTTGCCTTCTGCCTTTCCAAATAATACAGTGTCTACTCAGTTTCTTGTTATATATCTTTTCTAGTTCCTCTACAAAATTGTTTCAGCTACATCTTGGTCCAGACCTGGGCTAATTCAGTGACAGGTGAAGGAGTTCCGCTATAACAAGCGGTTGCTTACATATTTGAAAATGTATGTGTATACTGGACTGGTTAGAATGAAGGAACTGTAGCACTCATTTAAAATACTTTTAAATAATTAAAAAATTATCTTGCTGTAGTGATCAACCTGTATGTTGGTTTCAGCCTTCATTTATAGCTATTCTCCTCTCATTGCTTTCTCATGTACTGCATATTCTTTATATACGGTGCTGATGAATGTGGATTTACTCACTTTCTGTCTGGAACTGTTGTGCTGTCTTCAAGTATGTGCTTTGCCTTTAAAAGGGAAAAACAAAAGCTCAGAGTTATGAGTTTGACATTTATTATTTCGTGCTGAAGAAACAGTCCTTATATGTGAATCTATACAGCTTATTTAATGTGGGCAGAATGTATAGCTTAGATGTGAAATCTGATGTGACAACAACAATGAGAAATATGTAATGTATTTTAATGTCAAAAATATCATTCGAAAGGGAGGGAAAAAAGTAGCAGAACAGCATAAACCAAATCAACATGACTTTTCCAATCTAACTTCATTGCTTTCAAGGATTGAAAAAATGAGGCCTAGAGGGTTTAATGTCCCTTTAACCCTCTAATATGTCAAGTCTCATTAGTTACTTGGCTCCATCTCTGCATGCGATCTTAAAAGGTTGTTTATTCATCTCTTGTCTTTACTCTGAAGTTATCCCAAACTTTCCTGTTTTATTTCAACACGTCATTGAACAGCCTCTGATTTTGAAATTAATGTTTTCCTTTTCCAGTTTATTTAGGATGTTTTCTGAAACTGCAGTGGATTGGAAACTGTCGTTTTCCCTTGTATTTTAAAAAGTACATGTGTTATCTTCCGGGATGTCATGACTCATTCCTCTTTTTGTTTTCTTGTAAGCATTATGGCACCTGAGCAAATCAGAGCCTCTGCATAATGATAAAATAAATACATATTTGCAGGAAATAAATGAATTATCTCAGAATACTTTTTTGAGCTGTTTACCTTATAAGAAAGCCGTGTTGGCTTTTTTGTTTTCTGTCTGTGAGTTGTAGTAGTCCCAGAAACAGTAAATTAGCAGATGCCTTCTGGGCATCGTATTATTTTCATATGTAGCTGACAGATGTGATTTCCTAACTCTGAGAATACAGCATGCCTATGTAAGCACAGTGCCATGAGAAAGCCTGTATGTACATTTGCAGTAGGCCAGCTGCTAAGCGGTGACTGTTTCAAGCCCTTTCCTTTCCCTTGTACATGTGAAATAGCTGTGTGAAGTAGTATGTGAAATAAATTTCACCTTGTAGGTGAGAAGGAATAAACTACCTTGTATACTCTGAGGTAAGATAGGAATATTCATATGGCCAGCTTCTATTAAATAGCTGATTGGTTAGATTCACACATAGGCTTACCCCACAGTAACTTGATTGTGTGCCCGTACTTCAAGTTTAGGTCCAGCTGTTATCAAAAATCTTATGTCACACAGATTAATTGTTTTACTGTCTTCCTATTGTTTTGTGGTTCAAAAAGGGTATTTCTTTAAGGTGGGTTTGAGGACCCTGCCACAGGGATACATACCTCTTGGGTGGCTGGAGACACGTAGGGGACCCTAAATACCAGGAGAAGAGGGCTCTGCTCATGTGGAGCATTGCAAGGAAGGGAATATCAAGTTATGTTTGCATGACAGCATCCAGAACCATTTGTCTCTGTTTCTTGGGCAGATGCAGGCGAACGTAACTTGTTCTTTTGCTGTTCTCAATCGTAGAAGTTGACATAATCTCAGAAGTATGGGCATAAAAATAAAATGGGGAAATGTTCTTTTAGCAACAGTACAGTTTATTGCAGAAGGGGTAGTGCTTTTTTTTTTTTTTTTTTTAAACTTCTGCACAACTTAGTATATCTTCTTTTTTCTTTATTCCTCTGCTGGGCAGGCAAGATAACAAGAGGTAAAAATTTGAGGAGAAGATTTAAAGCTGTGTAATAATAGTGCTTATGACTGTACTGTCTTACTGGCTTTCCTACTCATTCATGATACTGCATGGGAGAAGCCACAGGAGCATTTTTAAATGAGGTCCTCAGTTGCCAAATCCTATCATCTGAAGAATAGAAATGGATATGAAAAGGCCAAAAGATTAAGAACAGAAGTTGCTCCAGGGTGTTCTCATCCTCCTCTGAAACGGCTTGCAGGTAGGACAGGAACAAGTGCTAGTTGAGCAATAAGGAGTGTTGGTCTCTGAGGAGCTCAGCAGGATGAGAATGGGCGCTGCTCTTTTCCTTAGCATGCTGGAGGGGAGAAGTCACCGGAGGGACAACTGTCTGTCCTTTTGCCTGTGACCTGAAGTCAGACAAAGAGCATATGCATTAGGTGGTGCTAATGGCTATTTTTTGTTAGAAAAATAATGCCCTTTTTAAGGGTGTTGGGTGTGTTGGTATTTTTGAGCACTTCTTTTTTTCCCCCTTCCCCCCCCCCCTTTTTTTTTTTTTTTTTTTTTGTTCCTAGATGAGCAGCAGATCTCCTGTTGGTGATGGCAGCTTTGTTAGTCACTTTTATATACGAATTTCTTCCTTTGCCTAGTCAAGCAAGTTGCAGGATATCTCTGGCTGCTTCTCTGACTCCTAATCACTTAATCATTTATGCAAATAAAACTTTTGTGTTTCTGCTCTTATGTTTGGGTTTATTACTGGTAACATAGGATGCTAGCCTGGATATAGGGATCCTCTATGAGAAATGGGGTAAGCTTGGGGGAGGGAGCAGTGGAAATCATAGTGATTCTGTGTTCTAATCTCCTGAGTAAAACAAGCCAGAGAATCAATGTCCAGTCCAAAATTTCCTCTGAAACTTTTACATCTTGGAAAGTAAGTTTAGGTTGACTGTAAGTGCTGGTGGCTCCACCACAACCCTATATGAGATGTTTGTGTAGTTGATTATCCTTTGGGTTTAATAATAGTTTTAAAGCTTTGTTTCTAGTTTGAACTTGTGAAACTTTAGTGGTCAGCAATAGCATCTCATTGTGTGTCTTTTTACGTTCATAGGTGTATATACTATTACCATCTCACTTTTTAAATTCTTGGTTAGATAAAGCAGGATGAGCTTTCTTGGTATTCGAGGCATGATTTTTACACCTTGGATACTTGTGTAGTTAGTTCTTGCATTTATCTTAAGTTTTCACCTAAGAATGCCAGAAGGTGACATAGCATGCCACTAACAGTCTGGCAGGTGCTGTGTACAGAGCTATTTTCAGCCCCCTTTATCTTTTTATATTTATCTCCTTGTAATTCAGAGGATGACTTGGCTGCAGACCCGCATGGAGCTAATACAAAATAACTGTCGACAATGATTTCCAAATTCTCTTCAGTTTGTACTCTCCTAAGCATAACCAACCATCTCTGTTCTTAGGTAAACAGCTCCATATGGCACCAGGAAAAAGCCCGTTGTCCAACAACTCACTGGTCCGTGCATTTGTTGCATAATGTTTCCTTGATAATATTTATTGTTTTTCACTAAAGTGTCTTGCTTATGAATTTGTTAAATGACAAGCATTTTCATATGACTTCCAGTCATTCCTTACACCTTTTATATATAACAGTTGCCTCCTACTTAGTTTTCTTTCTATTCAGGGTGGGAAATTGTCGCTTTTAAAGCACTGAGTTATGTAGAAACTGGGTTTTATCCACATATGGTGAATTAAATTATTTTATAATCAACTGAACTTTAATGCTTGATTTCTAATCAAAATCTAATATACTTTTACCCTTGCCTAACTGCTGTGATTTCTTTCCTAAGAACTTCGTCGCTTGTATTTTTCACAAACTTAGAGATATTTTGTTGAGGAAAGCTGTTGGTATGCATTCCCTTCCTGAAGTCTTTCCTCTCACGTCACACTTATGTTTGAAAGGGCTCCTCATCGCATTCCTTTCTGATTGAGCTGTCTGCTGCGGATCTGTATTGATACCGAGACTGTAATGTGCCTGTTAATACATTGACCCCAGATGAAATGAGCAATCACTTAAAAGCAGATAGTGGTGTCTTTATTATACCACACAAATTGCTGGTCTCTTCTGTCTCTCCCAGTGCTTTTCAACATTGAAGTCATTTGAAAAGTTCTAGTAGGCTTCAGAAACTGTATTGTATCGCACTTATCTGAAGTGCATTTTTCTGGCTCTGTTCAGTATCCATGTTTCCACTACTGACATATGAACAACTGGTTTGATTTCTTTGCATCCTTTTACATTTTCATATTTTGGTATTGAATCTTCTCTTCAGGTATGTTGTCGTATCATACCCTCTGAGTGCCATCCCTGATGAATACCAGCTGAAAGCCCTGCAGAGTAGCCTGGTTTGATTGCTGTCCAAAGCGTTAGTCCCGTTAGAGAGAAAGAAACTTCCAAGGTTTATGGACTTCAGTCTGTGGAGTGGGAAAAATAATCCACAGGATATCGCTTACCTAGCCAGCGTTTAATCTCCTGTATCTTCTGCAATCTGTTTCTCTCATTTGAGCATCAGGAGGGGTTACCAGGCAGACTGTCTCTCTCTTGTTTTCACTGAGCTTTAATATCTTCATAAATACTGCTGAACACAGCCCAGGTCTACTACTGCGTTGTGTTCCATGACAAACTGGGCATCCCTTCTTTGCTTTTTGCTGTAGGAAATGAGCTTTTTTATTGCCATCACTTCATTCTCCAACTGACCAGCAGGTTGTCTTGTCTGAAAGTAAGTGTACAAGTTTTGCTCTTCGCGATCAGTGGTTGCCCATCCAAAGGGTTAATTTTTTTTTTTTCCCTAGCAACTATTGACTTTTCACTGCGTGGGAAACCTCTGTCTTTGGACAGGAAGCAGAAGGTGATACAGCTGATAGTTGGGCCACTCTTGGCTGTCGGTGGCTATAGGGAGCTGTGCCTTTTGACAGAAATTCTGCGTTCCCTCTTGCAAAATGCCTCAAAAAATTATCTCTACCATCGGGTTTACCTCTTTGCTAATCTAATTGCAGCGAGGGCAGCTATTCTAAGTGTAAGTGGAGTCAGTCTGGATACCATTTAATGATTCATGTCCTAGAAAAACATGGTTTTCCTGTTTCTATAGTAGAGACACTGTTTCTGGCCGTCTGCTTAGAGCAGTGGCTTAGTGTTTGGGAAATGCTTGCCATTGAGGGCATCTGCTGCCCTTTTTTTTACCATTTGGATTTCTTTCAAACAAACAAAAAAAACCCAAAACCCCACAACAGAAAAAAAAAAACCCAAGACTGGAACTTTATTCTCATATTTCTAGGCTACAGATTAGGATATGATTGCACATCTCTAATAATTGTGACAAAACCCAACCAAACACCAAACCCACAGTTAAAAGGGAATAATAAATCACTGGCTTACCCAGTCTCTTTGCACGTGAAACATTAATTAGCATGTTTTCTTGGGAGTTTTAGTTAACATGTATATGGCTTACTGAAAATATACCAAAATACTACTCAAAACGAATGTAATAAATACAGAGGTAGTACATTAAGGGGAAAAAAAAAAAAAAAACCCGCAGAAAGAGAAACTGTTTACTTTGTAAATCTGTTTTCATGTGACAAAAATCACTCAAAGTACTTAGAAACCTGAAATTATTCAAGCATATGGAAATAAATTGGTCAGAAATTATCTCCTGCAATATTAAAATGTTTCAGGTATACCTTAAAAAAACCCAGCAAACAAACAAAAACCCCCAAACCCACTCCAAAACAAAGCTACAATCAAAACTCCATAATCTGCAAGTTCCTCCTGTGCTCCTTTTCCTGCCATCCACTCTCCCCAGGGTTAATCATCTTGTGCTGTCAAGTGGGTCATAAGTCATAGCAGTGGTGACTGTTTCTAGGTCAGACAGTAACATGTTGGGAAGAGTAATTTTATAAGATGCACAGAAATGGTATTTCACGGTAGGAAAGTACCGACTTGCTACAAATTACTGCATTAACTTCACACCACAGACTCATTTCACTGGACTGATGGTAGTGACATGCAGTTTTACAGCTGGTACAGTAATCCATCTCGATGTTGTTTGAAAAGAAGAGGAAGGGAGGGGGGAATTTTAGGTTACACGTTTCCAAATGCGGTAGGGAAGGGACTGAACTGTCCCGACTGTTTTGTTACCTTCACGGCGTATTGTATGTGAGGCACTTACCTTTAAAAATGGTGGAAATATGGTATTCTAATAGTTGGAACTGCAAAATCAGGCTAATATTTGTTGTTGGTTTTGTTTGGTTTTTTTTCTTTTCCTGAGCACCATACTGGTATCTGAGCAAGGACATACACTTTCATAAAGCTAAACTATTTTTTTAATGAACAATTTATCCATGAAGACTTCCAACACTCCTTGATTGTGCCTGTTTGAGTGAAGAAAGGCAACTAGTAAAAAAGCGGTGGTAGGGAAGGAGGCATGCTTCTAGGAGAAAAATTTATACATACACACTGAGATCCTGTAGATCATGTATTTAAATGTTACAAAACTCCTTATCATACTGTGGTGCGGGTGAAGTTGTTCTGTGCATTAATAGTGACTAAAATCTCTGTTTTCCATCCTTCCTAGAAATTAAGAAGCCACCGGTGGCCCCCAAACCAAAATTTGTGGTAGGACACAAGGCAACGCCTCCACCTGTTGCACCGAAGCCTGATGTTGTACTTTCTGGTGTTATACAAGCAGCAAGGAAAACCAAGCCAGCAATTGCACCAAAACCAAAGGTTCTAAAGAGCTCATCCATTCCAGAAGTTAAACCTCCGTCATCTATACAAAAAAGCACAAAAAGCTTTGAGGAGCCCAGGGGAGATTCCTCTCCAACACTAGACCACTTGAACTATAAAAATGAAGCCTTGGAAGGGAGTAGTGATAACACAGCGTTTATTCTGCCAATGTCGTCTTGCAAATTTGAATGTTTTCATAAACTTGGAAATGGGGAGAACACCTGTAAAACTCAGATCATTTTCGAGCACTTTGAAAACATAGAGAACATCAAAGTCGGTGGAAAGACTGCACCAGCTCTGGGGGATAGTCACAATGAAAAACTGGCCAATAAAAATCAGGTGGTTTTGAAAGCCAGCATTTTGGAAGAGAAACTTAAGGATGTTCTAACTCACAGTGTATTTCCTAACAGCAGTCCTGCGAGGCACAGGTATGCAGACAGACTTCACAAAGGGGATGGCAGCAATTCCAAGAACAATGTTAAAATAGAGTTTATGGAACTTGTACAGTCTTCATCGTCTTCTGAGGTAGCTAAAGGGAAGCAACAAAATACTGACAGTAAGCTCACTGCTGATGAGTTTCAGATGTCTGAAATTTGTCCTAATTTGACTGAAAATAACCACAGTTGCGCTTGCCAGTTGGACCAGGAAACCCTGGAAAATGAACATTTAAGTAGCAATAGCGCATGTTCAGGTGAAATGGGTATGAAAGCAGATGCTGATAAAACCTCTGAAACATCTTCAGTTCTGAGCTCAAAAGTGCTTCCTATCCCTAAGCCAAGAAAGCCACGTGCTGCGTGTCTAGTCCGTCAGGATGGCATAGACAGCACGGGAGAAGGAGCAAAGGCGCTATCTAATTCAGAGAAAGATTCCTTTGGGCTTGTGGAACAAAGCTTTAAAAGGCCAGCAAAAATTAATATCCTTGGACAAAGTGTTTGCTATAACAATAATACAGAAATGCTTCATCCTGAAAAATGTGAGATAACTCAAAGCAGTGCAGACAAAACGCATCAGGTGGAGGAACCTGCTATGGAAGAGTCAACTTCACAAAATCTTTTGCCTCAGTTGTCACACAAAACATCTGATTTGGTGGAAAGTGTTGAATGTTCTTTAGATGCAGACGTGGATGAGATGACAGATGATGCCAATATGCTAGATGCTGTGGATAAAAGGACTAACTTTGTCAGATGTGATATTTTGTCCATGAGTTTGCCAAAACAACTCAAATTAACTGGCAGTCAGCACTCATCTGCTTCCAATAGCCTTCATGTTTCCCCACAAAAAATGGAAGATAAGGAAGTTAAAATAAAGGATGAAAGTTCTCCAAGAATTGTTCCTAAGAAACCACAGAGGCACAGCCTACCAGCTGCTGGCCTGCTGAAAAAAGCTGCATCAGCAGAGCTGGTGGAGAAAAGTTCTTACACCTCCCGTGAGGACAAGTTAAACAGCGTTCTGGAAGGATCTCACTTCAGGCATCCACCTGCCAAGGAGCAAGGTGCACTGTCAACCTGTGACATACCCAAGCGTTCTTCCGAGAAACCCGTCTGGAAGTTACCTCATCCTATTCTTCCATTTTCAGGAAATTCTGAATCGTTAAAAACTGCTAACGTTGCTACTGGCTTCAACCACTTGACTGTTGTGACAAAGCCTAGGGCCAAATCTCTCTCTGCTGTGGACATGGACAGGACAGACAAGCCTTGCAAAGACCATCAGAAAAAAAATAGCTTGAAAAAGTTTCTCAACATGAAACTGTCGGTTTGCTTGATGAAAACTGACTTCCAAAAATTTCTGTCTAAAGGCAGCCAGTCGATGGATAGTGCTATCACTAACCTTTCCACCGGGGACCGGTGTGGAAGTGGTAGCAACCGGAATATAGCAACTGTAGGCAGCGAAAGGAAAGCGAAGTCTGCCAAGGCGTTTTCTGTAGAAATAAGTAGTCCGGCATTACAGAAGAAGAGGCAGAGGAACAGAAGTCAACCTGACATGCGGAGTAACCAGAGGTTGGAGTCTTTAGATGGGCATGTGCTGTTGGGAGAGAACTTGTCACAAATGCATTTGAATTCTGTAACCAGCACTACTGCTCTGGAGTATGAGAACGTGCGTCACTATGAGGAAATACCCGAGTATGAGAACTTGCCTTTTGCCATGAGTGGTGGGAGAAATCTCTGTTTTGAATATCAGAACTCCAGCAGCGTGGAAGACCAGAGCCCTGGCTTCTATGAGGTTGAGGAGCCTTGTGAAGCCACAAGCAGGCGTTTGGGTGTTGGCAGGTAAAATAAAGAGAAAGGGGAAGTTAAACAGCTCCATTGCAACTGTTGCTTGTAAACAGGTTTAGATGGTGACTCGAGAGGCTGTACCCCTGTCATTAAATGCCAGCAGGACAGTTGCTGCTGAATATCTTAATATGCTTTTGGTGTTCTGAAAACTGTTTGCACTTGGTAAAGACTGAAGTGGAAAAATAAGGTAGTTATTCCTCATATATGATAAAAATTTGGGAAGCTAATATATGTGCTTTTCCAGATTCAAAGCAAATCGGATATGGTTAGGTATTTGTATCCAAGAATTGGGGCCTACAAGGAAGCTGGGGGGGACTTTTTACAAGGACCTGTAGTGACAGGACAAGGAGTAACGGGTTTAAATTGAAAGTGGGGAGGGTTAGATTAGATATCAGGAAGAAGTTCTACCCGGAGAGGGTGGTGAGGCACTGGAACAGGGTGCCCAGAAGCTGTGGATTCCCCATCCCTGGAAGTGTTCAAGGCCAGGCTGGATGAGGCTTTGAGCAACCTGGTCTAGTGGAAGGTGTCCCTGCCCATGGCAGGGGGGTTGGAACTAGATGGTCTTCAAGGCCCCTTCCAACACAAACCATTCTGTGATTCTAGAATGCATCGTTCAGAGGCTTGTAGGGGGAATGAATATATTTTTAGATCCATTAATCGATCTTGGAAAAGCAGGCAAGATTTTGGTTATGCAAATTCTTCATCAGGTCTTGAAAGCTTTTCAGATATAGCAGAAGATATTGCCTCTCCCTGAAAATAATGAGTCGTCTGTATCTCCCTGTGCTCCCAGCAAAGGTAGTAGTAGTGCACGAGTCCTGCGTGACTCTCAGATTATTACTGAAAGAGTTTGGTGACTTCAGGTTGCTGCTGTGTATGTTGGCTCAGGAGGTGGTGGAGGCAGATAATATCAGCAGATTCAAAAAGGAATTGGACTGGTTCACAGAAATCATCAAACCATGCTACATGGAGTAGGCAGGAACCGATCTTCTAGTGTCTGTGATACTGTGATGGTGGATGCTGGGAAAAGGAATGGGCCGTAGAGAGTGGCCGGCTCCTGTGTTCTCCTTGAGTAGCATCACTTACTGTGTCTGACAGAGTATGGTAGCAGATGAAGCATTGTTTTGACCCAGTATGGCGTTATTTATTTTCTTAACTTCAGCTTATCTGTTGGTCTGACAGATCCTCAAGACTTATCTCAAACCAGCAATAAGAATTTGAACGAAATATGCAGCCTGTGTAATTCACAGCTGCCAGCAAACTTATTTACACTGTTGAGAGCATATGCATGTTGACAGGAATAAATGAGCTATCTTACAGATAGTCACATGTGACTTCATTTTTCACTGAGAGTTGCTAAGCTTCATTTCATTTTGGATGTGTGTGTAGCAAACACATGCTCCAAAGAATCTGAGTGCTGGCCATATAGGAGGAGACAAATAGTTTAAGGGACATCCCGTGTTGATAGTTGTTTATAGAGTTGATATCCTCAACATTGGACTGTTTGATGGAAAGCATGAAGCCTTATCATGCAAAGTAGAATTTCTGATTACGGGCTTGGTATTGGTATATTTATTCATGTGGTTGTTGAGTATTTTTCTTTTTTACAGTAGGTTGTTTCTTGGTTTTGTCTTGGTACAGTTTAAGTTCCTGACTGAGTGTACGCTTGTGGTTTAAATCTAATCTTTGGGTATCTTTTGGGGGTTTTGCCCATGTTCCCTAAATTGCCTAGGGTTTTGGCAATTAGGGTTTTGCCTAAATGTTCCCTTGAATTGGTTTACCTAAGAAGGGTGAGATCAAATATAAATAAGGATATATTTTATATGTTGATGTGATCTATTTTGGTTTGGGTTGTGGTTCTGGGTCAGGTAAATGTATGTCTGCGCTTCGGGAAAAGGACTGTTTTGTTATATGAAGTATGGTAGGGGTGAGAGTGTGGTTGCTCCTTTAGTGAAATTCTGTAGTTCTCTTACCTGGCTCATTGTGAGGTGTTTGTAGTTACTCCCTCCCCACACAAATCTTCCCCAGTCCCAATGGTGTTTTAAGGGTTTAAATGATCTCTTACACCCTGGCACATCTGCAACTGTAGTTGCACCCTAAGTTGGATGTTCTTGATATGACTGGCTTTGTGTTGTGTTTTTCTTTTAAAAGCACACCATAGGAAACCACATCTAGAACCCTTTATGTGTTTGTTTTAAACTAGATTATGTAGTCAGAAATTACCTTACGAAACAATTAGTGCGTGCAGTTACTTTGGTAAATCTTGGGGAACAAAGAAATCCCTAGGAGAAAAAGGGGCACAATGGCACAGTGATGTCCTGATCTGGATCAGCTGCTGCTGGAAGAGCAGGCAGAGGTATTCTTTTTGGCTCTGGTTTGGGAGGTGTAAGGGTCCTTGCCCAGACAGGGCCAGGCAAGCAGCTGTTCCAGTTTTCCCATCCATTGTTATCTCAGATCCTTTGAAGCTTCTTTATCAATGTCATCTTACCTTTTCTGCATAGTTCTGTAAGAGCCTTTTATAATTTCCTGGGCCAGGTGGTATTATAGAACTGGTTAGAGAAGCAGTGCTGATGCTATTGAAATAATGACTGTGTGTGTTTTCCCCAGCCTGTCAGAACACGCACTTAGCTCTTTTTCATAGATCACGGCACATAAAGCTCCTGTAATGCACTGCTAATGGGGATCTCAAAGCAAATTATCTTATGATTAAAGCCAACATACAAATGAGATTGTTCTTCTGAGAAATTCATAGACGGATTGCCTACACTTCGAGTCATAATAGCACATATGCAGTATATTACGTCTGAGCGCTGGGCTTGCCATTACCAGAAGAGTTTGGTGGTGTCTTTACCTCATGTTACCTTTCTTTTGGGAGGAAGAAATAAAATTTGTATAATGTGCCCAGTGCTTTGTTGGTTACTGAGGAATTTTTTCCTGATCTCTTCTGGTGAAACCAGTATGCTTTTATGGAGAATGGTAATAGCTTCTGACACTTTTATCCTAAATTCATATGCCTTATTTAAATTCAGATACTTTTTTTTTTTGCTTGGGCCTTCCCACAGGGATTTAAATAAAAATGGCGGGCCTGGGTAATTAATGATGGGGTATCAGTTGTCACTTAGCACTTGGAGTTATTTGATGTCACCCTCCCCTCAACTGAAGGTGAACTTGGGTTTGAAAAGAAGAGAAGGAAGGTTCTGATACAGGGTGTGAACCACTGAGGTGAGACAGATGTTGATGGGAGACTCATGGGTTTTACTTGTTTTAAGTAGTTCAGGGGAATATTCTCGATAAAGAAAGCAATGATACTACCTTGGGAGCAGATGATCCGTGTTTTGTTTCCACTGTTGAAAAAGAAATCTCTTGAAACAGTTTTAAAAGTTTGTTTATTTTGTCCTAGTTTACCTGTTTGACTACTAATTGAAAATAGATAATGAAAGACATGGTGTTATTATGAGGACTCTGTAAACAGAGTGAAGAATAGAATATGTGGGATAGAAAATGTGCTGTTAAATGTAAAAAGTTTTAAATATCATCCAGTTGCAGAAAAACTACAGCTGTTTTGTTTTTTGGCAGTTTTGGGGGGTAATTTTTTGTGGGTTTTGGTTTTTTTGTTTGTTTTTTTAGAAAAGAATGGTTCAGGCCTGAAAAGTGACGTGAAAAGTCAGTTCTGCCACAATTTATTTTAATGTTGTCAGAGTGGTTGAAATGGTTCTGTTTTGAAGGAACACTTTTTTTTTTTTAAAGCCTCCTAATGAAAGTGAAATATTTATGCATTAGTTGTCCTCTTTTAAGTGACAAACCTTTATTATGAGGAGGACAACAACAACTTCTTTAAAACCGAAAGTAAAATTTGTCCAGTAATCTAAAGGAACAGTGAAGGTGCCTTGGAACATCTGTCATGCTGCAGAACATAGAAACTTCAACTTTTCAGGGTATCGTGGGGTTTTTTTGGTATTTGCTGCATTGTTCTAGGTAAGAGAATCTTACTTCAGGTTGAGTGACTCCACTCCTTCTCCCTTCAAGGAATAGCATACTGTATTTACTGGCTGCTTTTGACAGTTCTTCAAGATGTTGCAAATGTACATGACTGCTAATTGATTTTGACAAAATTTATAGCTGTGTCATCGTCACTGTGTTTCCAGCTAGGATTTTTCTTTGGAAAGAGCTGGGAGAGACTGCCATGTGACAGTAATTCTTTGAGCTTTTAATGTTGGTTTAATTAAATACTGCTTCCTATTTTCCCCACCCTTGCTTATTTAGAATAATCCATCGGTTTTCCAGAAATGAACATCTCAATGCAAAATGTAAGTTTAGTTTTCCGGACTACATTCTGACTTGGTGACTTGAGTCCCCAGGGGTCAATTAAGTGTCCATGAAAGCCTTCCTGGAATATTGAATTTAGTACTGAAATCTGTGTGCTTAAGCACTTTGCTTTGATACATATTCCTCTTTGATGTATTGGATTTTGTTGGAGTTGAGACGTGCTTCTGATCAGCAGTATTGCACCAGATAAATGCGGCGTTCAGGGATTGGCTACGTTACAGAAGGTGGTTGTTTTTTGTTTTGTTTTGGTTTTTTTTCAATTGCAAAATTCCCATTGAAAAACATCTCAAGCGAAACACTGGATTTATAAAATACTGCAGGGTCAAAATAGTATTTAAAACCAGTTTTCAAACACTTATTCTGAGATTTGAATGCACAAAATACATTTTAGGTATTGAAGGTGATATATTTATACGTTAAAACATTCTTTTTACTGAATTTTATTGAAGGATATAATTTTCTGATTAGTAGAGGCCACGTATATAGATTTTTTTTTTTATTTCATCTGCTTCTTAAAGATGATAATTGATGAGTTTCTGATCTGAAGAAGGCAGGTTCCTTTTCCTCCACCAGCTCTGCAGTCTTGTCCTGTCTTCCAATCTCCCCCTATGTTTCTAACTGGCTTCTGCCACCCTTAGTTTCTCGTTAATTCTTTCTCTGTAATTGTACCTCAGGTTTTAATGGAATAGCTTTGATAATATACCATTTAGGTTTCCTAGCAGGCTTCATTATCTTTGGTCATGTGTTAACACTGGCTTTCTTCTTGTATTCTGCTTCGTTGAGCCTGGCTTTTTCTTTTCGCCTCCCTACCTCACTTTCTCACGTACACGTTGCGCAGCTGGGAGGCTTCTGCCAACTCCAAAGGCTTGTCGGTAAGGAGTGAGTCAGATGGTTCAGATCTCCGCTTCCTGTCCCCCGCGAGGCTGAATGCGAAGCCCGTCTGGCAGTCCCAGCTCTGGTGCCTGGCAGCAGAGAATGGACAAAGCAGTTCTTGGCTACCAGACATAAGGAATACGCTGTCTTGCTGACTTCTCACAATCTGCTTTCTTATGGGCTATGGGGTGTCTAAGCAGGGGCAAAATCAGTGAGAAATGGAAATATTGGTAGCAGTGCTGTTTGGGATTACTGGTGCTCTGACACAGGACTGGGAAAGAATTGGGTGTATGCAGATGGTGGGACCCTCCTCCTGGGGCTGTAACGCCACTCTCGGAGCTCCTCTTTCCTGCGGGTTAGTCAAATCACTGACCTTGGGGCTGGAATTATTCTATCTGGTTTGCAGTGTCAAGTTCATTAGTTTATACTACTAAGGTAGCATGTGAAACTACATGAAAGTCTAGCAGTGATTTTTTTTTTTTTCCCCTCGAAATATATGGGGTGTTCTGGTGGTTGGGTTTTTTTTTTCCTTTCCTTGCAAGAATCTTAATGCAAGCCAGTGTCTCCATGATCTGCTCTTCCAGTAAGAGGAGTTTTCTTTAGTATAGGGGTGGCTTTCAGTTGAACAGCTTTATAGTTTAGTCTGCTATACAACCTGAAATAAAATGCATATATTTTAAGAAGAATATATGCACTCTAGGAAAATACTTGAATCTTATAAAGCAATCTGGGAAGAACACACCAGTCTTTTTTTTTTTTTTTTTCCTCAGAATAAATAGGTATTTTCTTGCTTTAAATGAATCTTGACACGCACTTGTGCAAATGTGTTTGAGATGTGGTGATTTTATCAGATTTGATGTTGGGAGAGATTCTGAGCTCCAATGATCTCCAGTAAGGGAGAGAAAAGAGTTGGAGAACTGCATTTTTCTAATACCAAGCCCGTTATTCTAGTGTACAATCCAGTCTTGAAAAGGTTTGAAAGGTCTTATGAAACGAAAACAGTTCTGAAGCTCTCCAAGACTGTCTTGAAAGAGAATTTTTGTGTTTGGTATTTCTTCCATCCCTCTTTTCAAGGCTCCCTGTTGATTTTGGTAAAAAAAGAGGTGGATGAAGCAGGTTGATGTGGACGCAGCGCACAGGTAAAGTTTTGGCAAAGTTGGAGGTGCAATAACAAAAGACTTCTAATTTATCGGAAGGTATTACAAGTACTACATAAAAATAGAAGTTGTTTAAGTTCTTGATGTTATCTTTTTACTGAGTGTAGCTGGGGCTGGGTGTGTTTGAGTATGAGGGGGAGTGAGTTGGCAGTGGCAGCAGCAATGAGGCGGGCACTGCTGGACCGTGCTGCCCGGCTGCTGGGCAAGTCCTTCCACCACTCTCCAAAAGGCTTGGTAGTTACTTTTGTCACTGTCCTGCAGAGTCTAGATAATTATGGCGTGTTAATCTTGAAACCGTTGCAGTCTGTATGTATGAAAAGAACTATTTTGAGTGTAAAGGCAACGTTTGTTACAATCCAAACAACAAACTGCACTGTCCTTTGCTTCCCACCGAAGGAGGCCTCACCGCAGATGGCTGAAGTGCCTGACTGTGCTATTCCTATCGATCCCGCTGGTACAATACAAGGATGTCCTCATCCTTCCTCCTGCTGACGTTGCCTCAGCTAGGCGTGTCAGCTCTCACCTTCAGCCAAAGGGCTGCTTAGTGTGAACCTGGAGTAAGCAAAGCAGCACATTAAAAACCTTGTGTCCCTTAGCCTCCTTCCTAACACCCTGTCTGTGGGTAACAGGAGCTCAGGTGTCACACGCATTCCTGAACTAATCTCCAAAGATTTATCTTTTTCTTTGCTCTTTTATTCCCTGTGTTTTTTCCTTATTTTGTCATTCATTATATGCATTTCCTTTTCCTTAGGATGGGGGAAAACTAACTTAGCGTTGCATATTTGTCACCTGATGTTGGCTTTCCTTCCCCTGCCTCCAACAGGCGTGCTCTGTCTCCAGTTGCCAACCGTGGTATAAACTGCAGGTTAACAAAATGTAGCTCCAGAGAGGATCTCTGGTGTAGAATGGAGAGTCAAATGTGACATGAGAATTGATGAAAGACCCATTTATATGCTCAACAACAGCCTTTTCCGGTGGGTTATTTTCAGCGTTGGCTCAGGAAATGTGTTTGTGAAGCTCCGTGGTACTCCAGTTTGTATGGTGATATTTTAACTGCAGCAAGGTCTAATGTAATTGTATATGTAAAACAGTAAGTTTTTTTGGAGGGACATAAAATAAGTCTTGGGAAAGAAAGCAAGCAAAATTTTAGCTTCAGTTTTTATTTAAATGCCAACAGTGATGTTAATATGCCTCATTTACCCAACATTTATATTTGATCCTGTTAAAGATGTTTTAATGAATAGACTTACAAAACTATGCAGCTATGTTGTTTCAATGCACTGTACAAATTTAGATTAAAGAATGCAGGTTTTGGTTTAGATGCTAGAATACAAGAAGTTTCTTTTAAAAATATTGTTTACACAAGTTTTAATTTTCTTTAAAATATCTTTGTGCTTATGAAAAACTGCTCCACTCAAGCAGAAGTGGACTAAAAAAATCTTTAGGATGCATGTAAATAACTAAAAGGAATTTTTATCAAAACTGCCATTTTGATAGCTACAACCTGAGCTTTATGACTCAGTGATTTCAACTGCACAGGGTTCAGTTGATTTGTTTGTTTTGTTTTGTTTTCCCACTGTGATGTTCCTGGGGGTCCGATGTTCTGTACTGATAGCAAGATGAGCTGTGCTTCGAAAAAGTGTCTAAATCTCATTCTTTTTACGATCTGTGCGAAAGATTAGAGGAAGAGAACACAAGTCCAGTCTTGTAGACAGCTCAATTATTGTAGCTAGCAAGTGTGGGTTTCAACCAAACTATTTCACCCTCTGTTTTTCGGCAGGCTACCCAGGCAGCTGTGTCAGCTCCTGTGCACGCAGACGGTTGTGTGTTTAAGTCACTCCATTTTTATTTTAAATCTAAGTGACTACCTTTTGAGTATTCTTCTACTTAGCTTTCTTTGGTCATCTTCTAGGTATCTGACAAGTGAAAAACGAAGTGCAATAGGTTGTGCGTAATTTCTAAACTGAACGAGCAACTTTTTCAAGAGAGGTATTACAGCCCTGATTTCAGGGCTAGTGTCACCAAATACAGGCATAAAAATAATGTTCAGTCAGTATAGAAGGTATTTAGGGCCTTGCATTAACTTTGATCTCAGTGGAGATGAAGTAGTTGAACATTAGAGTGTCATGGTAGCTCTGGCAAGGTAAAGTCAGTTTTGTTTGAAAAGGGTATTAATAAGAGATTTGGTTCTTACTTGGCCTAAGTTTTCCCTTTTCTATTTGATGCATTTGGTTTGAGATTTTTGACACATTTTGTTAGTTTTCTAGAAGTCAATTCAGTGTGTGGTGGAGTTGTGTTGGTGGTTTTTCCTTTTTTATATGACTGGAAGATAAAAATGTTATTTTTCTGCTGATCCTGTTGTCCTTTCCCAATAGACATTCTCCCACTAGGATCTGTTTTGTCACTTGAGAAGAGTGAGAATAGCAGGTTGTGATTCTAAATGAGCACTGTGTTTTGGTGGTCCTGTTTTACATTGCTTGTTTTCACTTGAATGCCAGGAGTTCTTTCCAAAAGTCTTGGCTGCGAGCATTGTTGATGTGCAACTCTCCCTATAAAGTGGGAAAAGAGAATTAAGAAGGGAGGGCAAAAAGCTGTAAATTCTGCAAAGACTTCCCGCTTTACCTACCCTGGGAGTCGGGTAATCCCTTATAGCTTTGGGTGGAGACAGGAAGAATTGATGAAGTGACTCCTTCCCCTGTACAAGGCAAGGATTTAAATCCCTGGGGTTTGCTGCAGTGTTTAACTTTCCAGTACCAATGCTGAGGACCCTGTCCCCTTGTATTGTCTCAGGTTGTATTCTGCTACATTGGCATCATCTCCTTTTGGCATTTTGCTGGGGCTTCCCCAGGGAAGGCAGGGCAATGGGACCTGTCCCTCCCGCCTGTCACAAGGGCGGCTGTGCCGCACTGTCGGGAGCTGGAATGGTGCGTTGCGGGCGCTGTTTTTCTCGAAGACGTTTAATACTAAGACGTCTCTCTCTTTTTCTTTCTTTAAATGTGACTTTTCTGTGGTGGGTGTGGAAACATCTGAGGCATGCGTGTGTGTTTATGTTGAGCTTTCCAAGGAATTGAGGAATTGTCAACAAATGGTCTCGCTGAAGATGGCTCCCGTGAGCATGGGAGGCTGCCTGCGGCGAGAGCGGTCCTTGGGCGCCGCTGGCCGCGGGAACTTACGTTTCCAAATCGCAGCTAAATATGGAGATCATCTGAGAGCTGTTTGCACCTTTTTCAAACCGTGCTTTTTAAAATCATGCAGCGAAGTAAGCATGCCACTGTGCTGATCATAATATGCCTGATGTAGGGTGACTGACAGAATGGATTGCTTAAAAAAAAAGTAGAGAGTTTATTAAGCATGACAAATGCCTTGCTTATTTTTGCTTAGAATGAGAGTCAGATTTTTTTTTTTTCTTCTTCTTGAGGAAAGAAATAAGCACTGTTTTGGCCTCCGGATAACATACATTGAACTAAATGCTGCTGGCGGCTAACGCTGGGGTAACGGTTCCAGCAAGTCAGGTGTGCTGTTTGCAGCATGCTCAGCCAAGTATAGAAGAAGCTGCCAGTGGCATGATCTAACAGGCTAAATGTGGTGGCAGCTCTCAGCAGTGTTTGTGATATCCTCTTTGCCCAGAAAACCAGGTGTGAGCAGGGAGTGCTGGAGGTAAAGGCCGGGACAAAGAGGGTAGTGCCTTGTGTTTCCCTTGGCAGGAGCGAACTGCCGATGTTCCCACCTGGTCTCTCTCTTCAGCCAGCCCTTTGCCCGGGAGGCAGCAGACAGCTTTCGAAGTACAAGCGACTCTGAACCAAACCCCATTTTAAATAGATTGTCTTGAGCTTCTCTTTTGAAGGTGTTATCACAGTCATCAAGGATCCTGACTTCCTATAAAATACGTAGATGCTTTTGCATGTGTACACTACATACAATATTGCTTAAAATAAATGTTTGAATTCTTAAAATCTTTTAATTGCAATTTCAAAAAGCAACCTGACGTGCACAGAACAATTTTCCGTTAGTGTTGCTTGACTGGCTGCAGGTTGTTTCTGTTCTCTAGCTGAGTTTCTTGAGGAGTGTTTATGTTTGTAATTGTACCCTGAAGTTTCCTGGCCAGCCCAGAGAGAATATAGCACAACAGTTACAAGTGATGCAAACAATTGTGGATTAATTGGGCTAGTTTGTTTGCTTCTTGTTTTGTAGTGCCTTTTCAAAAAGACTGTTGTAGAGGTCTGTGTCACCTACAGAAAGGTAGTTTGCAAAAAGAACTAATGTATCTCATAGGTGCCATCTGTTCAGGTGGTTTAAAAAATACAAATAAAAGGGAGATCGAGATTAACTGCCTGCTATGTTTCTTAGCATCAGACCAATAAAATCTTGTGGTCTCTTGCCTTTTTTCTTGGTATTAGTCCTAATGATATGAAGAAAATCCTGGAGTTGTCACTGCAGAAGAACAAATGGCACAACTTTAAAGCTATTGTATGAAGTCTTACTTGAGAGGACACCTTGCTATCTCTCTCTCGCTGTGAAAACCCACTATTTTTGGCAGAGAAGTGGAAGCCCAAGTAGCTTGGCTGCAATGAGGCAACCAGTCCCCAGTGCTGGCAGCGAAGCCAGCACTCTGAGAGCCCCAGCGGTGCCCACTGGCCTTTCACATGCTGTCCACCACACCTAGGGAGGAGAGACGTGATCTCGACCACAGCCCTTTCCATCTCTGCATCTGCCATTGAACCAGAGAGCTGACTGATGCTGTAGGAATAACTCTGATAAGTAAGCCACCTGGTCCAGGCTGCATTCATGCTCATTTGCTGGTTAATGGTTTGGTATGTCTGAAGGAGAAATGAAAAGTAGAGGGACATGAAGAGTAGGATGA
This sequence comes from Eurypyga helias, assembly GCF_000690775.1. NCBI lineage: Eukaryota > Metazoa > Chordata > Aves > Eurypygiformes > Eurypygidae > Eurypyga > Eurypyga helias. The sequence continues at coordinate 22,237 of NW_010228076.1, forward strand.
GGGAGGGGATTTTTTAGCTATAATGGTAGACAGTCACTGTTACTCAGAGAATTTGAAGTTTAAATGAATAGTTGAATATGATGGGTTAGGGTCCGCGTGCATCTGGAGCAATATTGAGCTCATCTTTATGATTTCCAAGAGTTTGCAAAAGGAATTGTGCTGGTGTTGGCTTCTTCAGGATGGTTGTGGAGCTGAGGTATTGCAGCAAGACGTAACTCATATGAAAAGTACATTAATTGATAGCTTTGTCATTCTTGCTGATTACTAATCGCATCATGTATTTTCTTAAAACTTCTACTGGAGCTCACTGGTGAACTTGGTTAGTATTCATTATTATCTTTTGTATTTTGCCAAATATGCTTGCTTTCTAGAACTGATTTCCTTTTTTCCAAAAACCTGCAGTAAATAAATATTATGAACTTAGAAAATTCTGAATTTAGATAGAACCTAATAGAAAAGATACCATAGAACATTTTTTCCCTTTTTCTTCTTTTTAAATCTTTAAGTTTTATCCTTGCGGCTTCCCAGAAGCGTACAACTGGGATCCTGTAAGGGGATCAGTCAGTGAGGTTTGCTGCCTTACCTACAGCTATTACAAGTATGAGGCACTGTGAAAAAATGTAACAGCCTTATCAGGTATTGTCTCCACAGAGAGAGCCAATGTGCTTTTATGTCTTTAAAAACAACAACAACAAATTTATTGAAATTGATTGCAGGGACTGGCGATATTAAAAACTGAACATGGATGAACAGCAGCAGGAGTTCTTGCCTTTCTGGAGGAAAGTGAAATGCAAGCAGCTGTGAAAGGATTGTGAAATGCTCTAACAATACAAAAATTATTTGAGATTAAATACTATAGCAGGCTATGCTTATTGTTTTTCTGATGATTTGATGTGTATGTTTTAGTTGAGAAGGAAGTTCACTTTGTGTAATTTTGCCTGTATGTTGAAGGCTTTCTTTAAAAAAAATAAACAAACAAAAACACCCACAAAAACCAGCCATTAAATACTGGAGGAAGAGACAGAAGAGCGATAAAGATGCTGGGATGATCCTGCAAAAAGCAGAGTAGAACAGACACTCCTTTTAAAAGAACAAAAGGATGAGGAAATAATTTAGCAGTGTGTTGTGTGCAAGCTTCTGTTCATTCAGCATTCCTACATATTTTTGATTACTTACTAGAAGTAGAAAAATACCTCTAAAAATAATGAAGATCAGAAACGTGTGTACAGCAGCAGCGTGGATTGGTCTATTTTAAGAAATACTTTGGAGCTGTAGAAACTTGCTTTACAGTATTTATGGTGATGCTAACACATGAAGTAGTCCCAATGTACTACAAAATACTGAATGTTGGGGCATTGCATGGCAGAGAATCTCTGATTCACCCCAGTCAAGCTTAAAATACTAATCGCCTTCTAAATCAGTGGGGAACCAAAACTGAAATGTTAATTATGAGTTCAGGCTACGGTGTCTTCTGCAGTGTCTAAATCAACAGTGCCTGAAAGAGCACTTGCTTGGAGCTTCCATAATAATACAAATAAACTAGTCTTGGTCGTCTTTTGAAGACAGCAAGGTATGGGGGGGTGTTATGCTGATTAGGGTAGGAATTATTTTTCTGGCTGGAATTGCTTGATAACAGTTCTTCAGTTTTGACAGTTTATCTTGCTGACTAGGACTGGAATGTTTGGGGTTTTTTTTTTTTCCTTAATATTTTACTATCTCATTAGGAGAATATAGCACAATGTATGTGCTGCATCCCATAAACTGCTCCATTCCAAGGCAAATTAACACTCCCTTAATTTTATGTGTCAACTGAAAAAGCCCCACATCTATATTTAGGTATCTTGCTCACAAGATATGGCAAGATTTTCTTACTCAGTGGGCAGCAGGGTGAGCTGGCAGTGATGGTGTTTCACATGACTGATAATGCAGAAGTTTCTCTTGGTAGTGCTGGGGGTAGGACAGAGAATCATGATGAAGAGGGAACAAGATAGAGAGGGTTCACAGTATTCCCCAAATACCTATCAGAAGAGCTGCTTAAAAATAGCCACTACTGCAAGCCTGTGGTATTTTGGAAAAAGGGAATTGATATGTGGTAGCAAAAATTCTGTTTATTTAAAGATTTGCTACTATTTCCAAACTCATTTAAAGGCTACAAGGGATTTCAGTTTGTCCAGAGATAACTTGAAGAGAGCCATAGACTTACGTTATAGATGGCTTCAGAGGTAAAAGTACAGAAAGAGTAAATACAAAACTGCTTTCTGTTTCAACAAGAAACCCCATAGTATTTATGATGAAAGGTTAGGGCAGAAGGTGCAAGGAGAGTCGCGTGTTCTCCACACTTGGCCGATAGAGGTAGATCAACACTGTGACTTTGTCACCATCTTCTCTGGAGAAGAGGAAACAATAGATACACCAGATAACCATATCCCCATGGATACAGTATCCCATCCTATTCCTGAACTGGTGACTTGTGTGAATCTGGAAAATGGCTGGGTGTGAACTCTCCTCTGGTCCGTAATCATCTAATCACAGGAAGAATAAAATACACACACTATGTGACTCTCATCTGTGGATGCTTAGTAATCATCCTAAATCATCCAGTAGTTAATTATTAAAAACTTTTAGTAGTTTTTTACTGAAACTATTAAATAAGCCTATTCTTCACCCAGCACTGGCCAACTAGTTTGATCTTCCTCCTTCAGTGGTGACGGGGTTATGTTTGTGAGTGCAGAATACAGCCTCACCTAGAAATAGCTTGTTTCTGACTTAAAAAAGGGCAGGTTTTCTAAAATTTCGACTGTTAGCACTGTTGCCCTGTAATGTTTAAATGGAAGATGATAGGAAAATCTGGGAGTAGGCATCCTGTAGAACATATGTAGGCAAAAATCCTGTGGTTTCACAGGTGGGAAAATGTTTTCTTGCTGGGAAGGAATCCTAGTTAAAGGAAATTAAAGCAGCAGTTAAAACAAATATTAAAGAGACAAGGGGAAAAATGTACATTAACAAAAGTAAATGTTAAAGAATAAGGGACTAAAAAATGAATTCCAGTTTGGTTTAGAGGTAAAGCTACATTTTGCAGTGGGAAAAATAAAATCTCAGATCAGATGTAGATTCAGTGCCAGATGTGGATGGTAAAACTAAGTAATATAGTAAAGGAAGGAGTAGAAGTCGTTATTTCTGTTGTAGACTTAAAATAAAGTAGGGGGTTATATATATCTACCTCATGACAACTGCCTTTATTTCATCTGCAGTATTACATCTATAAAATAGAAGGATATGAGGTGGCATCTGCTAAAATAAACATTCTTGAGCAACAGGTGGCTGTGAATTAGATAAACTAGACAAGGAGTTTTCAGAACTGCTGAAGTTAACAAGTAACTGCCGAAATCTCAGTGTCCTGCTAGGGCACTTCCGAAGGAAGCCCCAGTGAAAAGCTGCTTTTTCACCTTGCTGAAGCTCATGGAGGCTCTGTGGGAGCCATTCCAGGCGTACTCCCTGCACTGTTGTCAGCGCTTGTCTCCCCGCTGGGCGCTTTTCTTTCTGTGTGAAGTTGGTAATTTCCAAACTGAAATAACAGGGTGTCTCTGTGGGTGCTGCTGTCTCGGCTCAGGGTCCCATTTGAACTCGGTGATAAGCTTGCAATCTCTTTCCTCCCCCCACCCCATTCAGTTCTGGGAGACAGCAGCTGCTTGTGTGTTTCCTCAGTCGTTCCTGTGTCGCCTTAATAGAACCAAGCCGTTTTAATCTCTTTTACATCTTTGTGGCTGAACAAGGCCTGTCCATTGGCCAACTTACCTTGTCCTCATCTCGAGATATATTTCCATTTATGATCAGCATTTGTGTGTTGTTTTGTTTGTTGGCTTGTGGGTGTGTTTGGGTTTTTTAATACCTCTACCGTGAATACTGAATAATCAACACCTTGCTCTGACCAGTGGCACATCCTCACACAGCTGGTGTCCTTCCTTCTGCCCTTCATGTTACCGACAGCCCCTTCCCATGGGATCCATGCTGACAGGTTTTCTCCCTGGTAACTATCACATTTGGAGGCCGTCTGAAGAGCTGCCCTCCATCTCTGCTTTCTTGGGATTCAAGGTTAGGAAAAGAACAGATCAGTCCTAACCATCCCTTTTGTAGGGAAGTAGAGGTCAGCTGTATGGAGAATTGTGTAGCCCTGACATATGTTGGCTGCCCAAAATCAGGTGTTGATCAGCACAGTGAGATCCTGCTGGCTCTAACAGCTTGGGGGCAAGGGTTTCTGGATTTGCTTTTTGTTTTGTAGGGTCTCTAATCACTTTTGACTCCTGTCACAGTAAGCCTGTGGCATCCCAGCATCTTTTTGCAGGCCTTGAACACAGATTATGTGAATTTAGATACAGCTTTAGTGTAATGGATAATTATGAGATATTTTTAAGGATTAAAAGTAGGAACCCAGTGACTTGCTGTGTTTCTATGTAAATCTACCAAAACTTCAGGCTGTTTCCTCTAGTCTCTGTTTTCTTCTTTATCTTTCCTTACCTCCTTTTTTCATTTTCTTCTAGAATTGCATTTCTTAAATCTCTACTGAAGTTGTCAAGGCTAGTTAGGGGGAGAAGATTGTGTGCCTGTCTCATGCAATTTCTGTATTGCAAATACGGCTGAAGCTAATGAAAAGGGACCTCTATAATCATTGTACAGCAGCAGAACAAGGTTATATGTTATAGCTTTGACAGCTACCTGGAAGGTATCTATCTCTGGGGGACGGGAGTTTTTAATCACAAAGATTCTGCTTTTTTTTTTTTTTATAACTGTTCTGTCCAACAGTTCTTAAATATTGCCATCCCTGATGCAGTTTAGTGTATGCATTGAGAAACAACTCCGTATACATGCGTCTAAAATTTCAGACAAGAAGCTCTAGGCTGAGTATAGCAGATCTCGACAAGTCCCACTGCTATGAGATAGAGGAGAGCAAAACCTCTGTGATCTTTCTTTATCCTTCTGGCACGTGGTACAAATATTGCACATAGCAATAAGGGACTAGATTTATCAAACTTTGCTGTCAGGCAAACTGATTGACAAGAATAGCATACATACTCCAAAGGTATTGTGGTTTTTGCTCGCTGCCGGCGAGCATTGTTCTATACCAGTGTAGATAAAACATTGCAAGTATGGTATGTTTATTGATGTATGGTATGTTTATTGATGTATGGTATGTATATTTCAATTTTAGGTCCTTGGAAGAACACCATGATCATCCTAGCATGGTAATGGGAGATCTTCAGTCAGATGAAGAAGATATTATGAACAGTTCTGATGAAGATGATGACACAAATTCTGATTCCAGCAAAGGGGAGCCTGATCCTCAAGAACATAAACAGGTATGTTTTTATCTCTATGTTCTGAAGCTATTCTTCACTCTTGTACTAGTTTGTAAGTTGTAACTTCGTGAGATATTTTCAAATAAAAGGCATTGAGTCAACATAATTTTATATATTTCTTTTCATTGTTCTTATTGTTTAGTGGGGTTATTTTTCTAAAAATTTAATATGTGTATGTTAGGCTGATATCGACGTCAGGTTTAGAAATATTCCTCTAGAAAGTTTTTGTTGCCTGGCATATTTGTTCTTTCACTGAGTCATGGACAACGTAGACCTGCCTACCATGCCTCTCTAATAGAGCTACGTGCACAGATGTATATTGAGAGATTTTCAGTGTTGAGACTCATAAATACCTTTTAACGAGGCTGTCTGTGCCTCACAGTTGCTCGAGTGTGCCGTGTCTCTTGTGCACTGAACATTTAAAATCAACCTTTGATTTGTCAGACCTGGTGAGGCCCAAGGAAAGGAGCCAGGTGAACGTTGCAAGGTCTGAGAAGGTCCTTCTGAAAGAATCTCTTGGAAGCTGTAGTTTTGCCTGTGTAGTCCTATTTCATGGGTCTCGGCTATGCAGCAAAGGCTGTGTCCCAGTAATCATTTCTGTGCAGCTTTCTTGCGTTTGTAGGTTCCGCATACTAACCTGCCAAATCATGCTTGGTGCACAGAGGACAGATGAGTGAACCTTTTCTTCCTTTTCAGTGGCCTGAAACACAAGGGGCTCAACATGCCTTTCAGCATTTCAGTTCCTTAATTTACTCCTTGGTGCTGAGGAGAGGCTATCGGTGTGTCGGCGAGAGACCTGTCATTGTAGGGTTGCAGAGCCACCTCTACGGCTCTTGGAGGAGCGTAAGCCACACTTGACTGTTGGGTTGAGGTCTGACCTGCTAGCTTCTGTGATTCCCGGCTTGGAATGATTTCCCCTATTTTAATCTTAGTTCCTCTTCAGATGAGGATCAGGAAGACAGCGCTAACTACTTAGAATGAAATGAAGTTCTGGGGGTCCTATCCCTCTTCTTGGGGATACCCCTTTACTGCTCAGTCCTGGACACCTGGACGCAGCCTGTCTGCAGAACAGTGGCTCTCCTCAGCGCTGATCCTGGCAGCTCTGTGTCCTTTGATAGTAGTTATATTTGCTTCCTTTCCTTTCTTTAAAAATGAATAATAATAAAAATAAAATAAAAAAACCCCAAACCCAACAACACCAAAAATGGCAATGAGACTTTTTAGTCCTGGAAGAGACAGTGATGTGTCAGACCTGAATGTTTTTTAACCATACCTTCTGAGTGGAGTATGTTGGAGG
>NW_010228076.1:28904-50301 GCF_000690775.1 Eurypyga helias
GGAAAGCTTGTTCCTTTTCAACTAAGCAGGCCTGTACCTGCTTGTGGAAGCTAACTGTACCTGTACAGAAGCTAACCTATGTAGCTAACTGTACCTGTGTGGAAGCTAACTTACTTGCGTGCCTCTAGAAATACCCTCAACCTTTCATGATGGAGTTTTCCAGGAAAGTGCCCCTGTTAGGAGGCTTCTTGGGCAGGTTTCATGGAGTAATTCAGTGCTTGCTGTGAAGCATCTGCTCCCAGCTTGCTTCAGCCGCCTGCGGCACGCGTGGCCAGCAGCTGGGGATTAACAGCCAACTTCCGAACAGGGAGAGCAGCTGCAGAGGAGAATGAAGCAGTCTCTGTATTGGTCATCACTTGGGCTTGTTTTTATTTTTCCTTACCACAAGCATCTGGCTGTTTTGATGCTTTTTATCCATTAGAGGAGATTCAAGGTTCCTTCCCAGTGCCGTGCCTGAGAGCCCAATTTGTATCCCTTCGATTTTCCCATTAGAGATTCTCTTAGGCTCGGAGTATGTTTGGCTGAACAAATGCAAAGTGGCCTTTTCGGTGCCAGCTGGTATGTGAAAAGTCTTTCAAACGGGGTTGAAAACAGACTGTGATATTTCATTTTGTAATTGTTTAGCGGTTGCATCTTGTTCTCAAAATACAAATTCTCATCTCATTTACAACTGTCACGTCTCCAGTGATGGCAGGTACCTTGCTCTGCATAACTGCGTTACTTGTGAATTCAGTCTTGTAGGGAGCGTGTCAGCCGTGCTTTCCAAAAAGGCATCGAGGCCTGAGGATGGGTGTTACAATATCGCCTGAATCTCACTGACCCTCACTGGGGTTTAAAAATAATTTTAATTTTAGAAGTAAAATCCCAGCTATGTGTGAAGATGTCTGTGGTATAAGAAATAATTTATTTTGCATATATGTGATGCAACACCAAATTATTAAATCTAAAAATTACTTTTAGTTTATTAGTTTAGCACTGTGTCAATTAAATTCACATGAAGAATTAATTTAGATTTATTTTTATTTTGAATATAATGATGTCATTAAAACCAACCCATAAATATCATCAGTTCCATGGCTTGATTTCCAGCACTTGAGACTTGTTTATAGGTTCCAAGAAGGATGTAAACTCCAGCTGAATCTTGCACCTTTAGTGCTTAGGAACCAAAGGTTCATGCAACGCCAGTGATACCTGCTTTTCTAGATAAGCTGTACACAATGCCTGTATGACACTACCATACTCAATAGAGTCTTCCCAGGACTCCCATAGCACTTGTGTTGTATATCCTGTGATGTTCCAGTGCTCCTCATCCAAGCTTTTTCTTTGCAGCCCATTGAAACGAAAGCCTGAATATCTAATAGATGTGGTGACAGCTGGCAGCAGAGCAGCATATGGCAAACGATGAGAACTGTTATGGAGAAAGGTGTTTTATCTGAGGGAAATTATACATGGGAGTTACACTGTGTACACCTACCCCTTTTTGCTTTTCTATAGCTGTTCCTTCTATTAGACGTTGAACAGTAGCATTGATTTTTTTTTTTTTTGGGAAGCCAAACGTGTGCACATAAAAACCAACATCATCTCTGCAGTGTCTCAGGTAGATTACAAGGCTCACACATCTACAGCTGTACAGTACGGGTGCTCTGTATTCCAGCAGCTCCTTTAATACATTGTTAGAAGCTGACTTTTTGGTTGATTGTGATTCCCACCCACCCCCCAACCCCCATAATCTTTTTCAGTAAAGAAAACGTGTTTGTTTGGGGTTTTTTTAAGATGTTCCCGAGACCCATTTGAATTTACTGCAAATATTACTGTTGCTGTATTAATCAGAAAAAAATCAAATAATATACAAATATTACTCATACTTTACTACTTTTGCTAACTAATGATCATCGCTTGCTAGGGCTTCATTTGTTACGGGCTTCAGTGTTTCCTGTAAGAATTAAATAGAAAGGCTGATAGTGTTATAAAAACTACTCTTAGTTAACATTGTTTCCAGCTACAATTCCAAAATGGATTTTCTCACAGATCATGAAAAACCAGAAAATTTCAAAGCCAGGAGTTTACAAAGCACTCTAAACCATTTTTATTAGAAATAAGTAGAAAATAATTACATTGGATTTGAGGAATACTAGGGTGATATTATATTTACAACAGTTTTAGTATGTGCATAGTTATAACATATAATTTTATTCACAGAGTAAGGCAGCTGGAAAGAAAACAAAGGTTTACCATATTGCCAAGGAGATCATGAGCTCAGAGAAAGTGTAAGTGTCAATGCTAAACTTAACAGCTGCTCAATTTAAGTGGACAATTAAAATATAACTATCTGCTTTTTCTTGCTTTTCTGATAGGTTTGTGGATGTGCTAAAGCTCTTACACATTGTAAGTACCAAAAAAAAGGTTTCCTCTTCTATTTTTTTAATCTGTTAAAGTTCTGTGTTTAGGTTTTATTGTAGTGACTGTGACTTTTCTGCTGTGTCTACGTATTCAAAGTGTAAAAATTAACCTAATTAAGCAGAAGTTTAAAATTTCACATTTTATGCATTGGATGAATATTTTGATGGTTCTTTCTGCCTCTCCTTAATTAATGTATGCGGGCTTCCAGCTGAGTGGGGGTACTGCTTGAATATTGAAAATGGAATCTTTATCTGTGTGCTAATTAGCACCATATTTATATACCAGCTTATACCATAGCAACCCAAATAAAATTGTTGGTTAGAATAACTTTTAAAGTAGTGCGAGGAGGCAGGAACAATTTACCTTTAGAAACGATCCATAAAAATACACATTCTTTAGTTAATCTAACTAAACAGCTCTTATGGTGCATCCATCACCATGGCAGCATATTTTTGGGGCTGCAATTCTTTGACAGATGCTTGCTTTCTGACAACAGCTGTGATTGTAGTAGCGCAAAGGGTTGTCCACAGCAAGGGTTAAGCATTTAATCCATGCTTATTCAGACCAGTCGTCTGTTAAACACATTCTGTAGAAGGTGATAATAGTAAATTAATGAAGAATTCAGCTTCCTCTAGCTCCGTTTTATGTGTTTTCTGTTGACTTTTAAGTGATATGTGTTTGTACCATTTTGCCACTCTATTAAGTGCAAGCATAGTGATTTTTTTTCCTGGGGCAACAGAGGTGGTTATATTGCAAACAGATGCGTTGGCCTATCTCGGTCTCTGGAGAAGCATGTTCTGTGAAACTGGGAACAAAGGCTCTTATAGATGGGTGTACGTAGTCCCGTAATGCGGAGATCTTTCAGGAAACGACAAACTTACCAGACCACTTGCCGATTCCTCTGTTGCCTTCCATTTTAGTAATTGATTTTCTTACTCTGTTCAAGCTTGGTTTTTAAAAGCTGCGTTCAGGCAGTTGTGGCCAATATATAATTTATATTCAGCATGGTTTCCAGTACAGAACTCCAGCTTAAATACTGGTTAGGGGGTTGTCCTAATGAATATAGCCAAGTTTTAAGCTATATGTTTTTTAGTTATATTTTTCAGGCATATAACTTCTATCTTAAAGGTGTCTTCATTTTTCATTGTACCAGTTCTTCAGGTAACGTGTGATACTGGAAGAAAAGGCTGTTAGTGAGGAGGATGCAGGCAAGCAGAGGAAAAATGTGGGAGAGGGAAAATAGTAGGAGTTCAGGAAGTTTCTGGGATAAACATAAGGTTGTCTGCACAGTGTAAATGTGCAATGCTGTAGGATGTGTTTTGCTTTGTTTTAGTGGGTAGCTCAGAACTCTCTTCATGACAGTATGCTGGTTTCTAGCTTCCAAATAAAAACCATTAGAAATGCTTTTGTTGGCTAGCAGTAACAATCGATGTATTCAGCCTTCTGTAACAATGAGGATGCTAGGCTCATCTTCCTCCTCAATGAGTCGAGGAAGTCCTCAAATTGTTCATTGGACTGGGGTGGGAACCTTAGTGAGTGTCTTTGTCAGAGTGGGCACCAGTTTTGAGGCTCTGTGTGTGTGTATTCTTCATTAAATAATAATTGCCATATCTGATAAAGGTTGCCGAAACACTTTTTTCTATTAAACAGTGATATGCCTGAGGATTTGCCTATGTTTATCACAGTCATTATTAAATGCGGTCATTTAATCAATATTTATTATGGATAATATTTAAACGTTGATAAAACTGTCCTTTTGATTTCACATGTGCTGAACCACTCTGGCTTACGGGATTAGATAGATTTCTGGAATTAAAACTTAGGTTTTCCCCAGGCTGGGCTGTTTTACCCATAGTACAGATCTGGCTGGTCAGATGAAGCTCCATTACAATTTCTGAGCCCTCTGTCAGTGGTTTTCCGAGGAGTAAATACTTGAGATTCAGTGACTAATTCCATTAGTGATGATCCGGAATTAATAGTATGCTCGGTGCCAGTTAATGCAGCTCATGGCTCTTAGTACAGCCAAGGAACTGGACTGTTGATGTAGGAAAAAGGTTTTTAAGTTGCTACTGCCTAAAGCATTTGAAATTAAGTGTAAAGCAGTTGAGAAGGTGGGAATGTGGTGGTTACGAGTACCACTGAATTATTTTTAGCATTTTTTTCTTTTGTATTGACAAAGTTAGGTGGAGCAGCCCTTCCAAGATATCAGGGTGCCTGCCTATTTGGACACTGTCACACTTTGTAAGTACACCTGTCTGCTTCTGTTGAAGCCAGACTACAAAAATTATCTAGAAGATTACAAACACTTGGGGTCACTTCTGTATTATGAAATAAGCTGCTCTTAACAGAGATAATGGGTTTAACTGGCTCTGCACACTGGTGAGTTCTCAAAGATAGTCAATGGGGTTGTTTGAAAGAGGAATCCAACATTAAATGTAATCTTGAATCCTCTGTATTTATTTTAACTACTGTGATGTTCTTTAGAGGACAAGATTCCAGTAAAATGCTGTTAAAAACTCCTGAAATCAGAGAGGCTTAATTCAAAGCAGCTCGTCTATATGCATCTTTGTGAGATGGTTAATGTATGGCTTCCGGAGGGTAAACAAGGGTTGGGAAAATGAAGTGCTGTTTCTTCCCTAAGGGCACTTGCAGGAAAAAAGGAAGCATCAACTGGATGCACAACATAAATGAGAGAAATGAGACAGCTTGGCACAGCTGTCTGAGATGCTGTGTGTCCAAAAAACACCTGGTGTTCCTGGAAAAGGAGTAAGGCAGAGCCATTTGGACTTCTTTGTTGTGGGTTTCTTGGGAAGTGGTTTGCTCAGCATGAGTGAGAGGCCCCCTCAGCCCCACTCCCTTGCTGTAAGGGCAAGCTGCCTGGCTTACTCCTTTTGCCCTTTTCTGTTCCTCATTTTGTCAAAAACCCACCACTCCCTTTGTCTCCCATCCTTATTGATTTTTTTTTTTTCCCCCCCAGTCCCACTACAGTATGGGCAGTGAGGCTTCTGGTCCAGTGGAGGAACGTGCTTTTTGGGTTGGCTCCTTCCACTGCAGGGCTTAGTGTGTGATACCATGCTGTGTGAGTAAAGGAAATCGCCTGAGCCTTCAGATCTGTGCTTCTGACTTACACCCCAGTTCTGTCCTTATGAGGACTCAGAGCAAGTAGGAGGTTGTCAGGAGGCACCTGTAACTTCTCCTCAGCCATGAGATCAGCCTCTTACTGGAGAAGGCAGATAAGAAGTCAAACATCTTTCCCCCTCCCTCCCCACTCCCCCCCCCAGTGTTGTCTGTCCTTACAGTGGCACTTACAAGAGTGGGAAATTCTTCATTTTCAGGAGACATTTGCAAAATTTTGTATATATAAAAACTATATATATAGCAAATGTAGAATTGTTGTATATTGTAGCCAAATGTCGTGAAAAATAATTCATCATGGATTTGGAAAAAGAATGTAGTGGGCATGTTGAAGAGTAAAATAGTTATGGGTTTTGGAGTAGAGGAAGTCCTGACCTCTGGTCCTGGCTTACAAACGACCTACTGTTTGGCTGTGAAAAATTCTCTCAACCACCAACTCCGTTCCTCAGCTGTAAAACTGCAATATTTGACCATTCTGTGGTGAATATGGTGATAAATTTTTAATCTATGAAGTGCTTTAAAACTGCTGATTGAGGCATTTGACAATGAATTGCAGCTGTAGTGACCTTATTAAAAAGGCAAATGAAATAGTTTTGGTTTGGAAGGAAACATTGGTCTACTACTCAGCCTTTTCCTTGAAATAACATTCTGGGAACATGCCACAGTCCAATCATTGATTGTTTTAAAAAAAATTAACTATATTATATTGTTAAAGACTTATAAATTATTTTACTACCTGAGAAAAGAGTGTGGAACTACTTGGCAGCTTTCCAGAAGCGATCTCGTATGTTTGAAAACATGATCCACACTTAAGGCATGGTCTTCATTAACCGTTATTGCTATAGTTAACAGTCTATGGCTGATAGTCTAACGACAGCTAAGACTGCCTATTTGTATTTTAAATAATGTATTTGTGAAATTCTGTTTAGCTGTATTCCTAGCAGTTGTGCTTACAGTTTGTCACAGTACAGCAGCCTGGCTGCTTCCCAGAGCATGAAACTCCTTCCCTCATCCCCTCTGTAGGATATGTGTGTGTGTTCCTTGAAAAATGTCCAAGTGCAAACATATATTTTTCCTTAAATTAAACTGATATTTGAGCAATCTGCAGGTGTATTTAGTTGGGAGTTGTACCTCAGCGGAAGGGATTATGGCTTATTTTTGCTTTGCTGATGGTATGTTCTAGAAGAGATCCAAGATGAATATTGGTTGAAGGCTTAGGAGTAAAATACGTGACCATATTTAGGTCATGTAGTTTACAGAATCACAGAATGGTCAGGGTTGGAAGGGACCTCTGGAGATCATCTAGTCCACCCTCCCTGCCATAGAACAGTTCTTTCACTTCCAGTTAAATTTTCAAGTTTTAATTCCACCCATTTAAATTGTCTCCATTCAGCTATTGGGTACCTGAAGGTGCGCTTAACCCAACCAGCAGCTGAGCGAGGCTTTAAGTCTGGTCTGTGACTACTTTGGTTTACAACCAAACTTCTTCCTTTGCTCCTTAGACTGACGCGGGCAGATGCTTCGCTGCGTACTGGGGATCCTCTGGTGGAAAGAACGGAGAGGGATTGTGAGTCAGGGCCTTTGCAGAGGGGAAGTGCGTGGGCTGATCACAGATGATTCACAGCAGGGTCAGAATTATTTCAGATATCATCGCCCTTTGCTTATTTAAGGAAGCTACATTGAAGGAGGGGTGGGAGGGAAAAAAAGCAGCGATGGTGGTATCCTCCTAAAATATTGTTTAAAAACTGCACAGGCCTAGGGGGATACTAATAGAATAAATAAAATTCCCTGAACATTTTCAAGAGGGAATGTTTTATTGGGCAGTAATTCAGCCTCAGAAGCCTTTCAAACTGCCTAAACTAGATTTTAATTTGGACATGTATCCAAAGGGATGCTGTCTTCATCTAGAATAAACTAAGACCGCTTCTGGCTTGGAAAGAATGTGCTTTCCAGGGACACTGATGTGTGCCATCCTCTTACAGTAGCTGCGTGAAGACAATTGCCTTTGGCTAAGCAGTAAAAAGTGGTATCAGGAAATTATTATTGGACCAGAATATAATGTAGAATTGCAAACTGGAAACCAGGACTTCAGAAAGTATAGAATAGCCTCCCTGCTGCTGAAAGGGAAAATTATCCTGGTAAGAAGCCGGGATGATTCGGTATAACTAGCATAAGATTTTGTTTTCTCTCGTGCAACACATGAAATTTCTGTCTGGAGTTGCAAATGGTGTTTTTCAGTGACATAAGCACATTCATTCCAAAGTAGGGCAAGTTGTTTATTTTTTTTTTAGTCAGTAACATTGTAATATTTGAAAGGCTCATTTTGCATTATAAATCTCTGTCTTTAAATGCACTGTAATGGATTGCTACATTGCTTCAAACAGAATAATTTCTAGGACAGCTCAGGTGACTGTCTTTGAACATACTGATGAAAGCAGTGCTTATCTGCAGTGCTGTGTAGTACTATATGCCAAATACGTTTGTAATCTGAATCACTTCTTACAGGTATATATAGCTATCAGAGCGTTGTGTGTATTTGCAACAGCAGTTCTGTTTTTATTTAGTGGTGACCCAATTCAGTTTTAGAAAAAATTAGTTTGTGGTGCATTAAATTACTATTACAGCAATTTCTAATTTCTAAGTTATTCACCTGTTTGTATAAAAAGCTGCCCCTGTCTGAATACCTTCCATCCTTTGGAGTGAAATGTCAGAGCTTACTTTTTAAGTAAACATATTTTACATTTGGTGGTTAAAGCAGACCTACTCTTATGTTTCGTCCATTTGGATAAGAAATTACTTTCTCAGAAGGCCAGTACCTTCAAGTGTAAGCGCCGTTCACTCTCTAATCTTGTTACTGTTGTTTGACTTTTCCTACCCCCACTCCTTCAGGCATGTGTTTTCTGCCTTCAGCTCTTAAGTTTATCTCAAGATGAACTTGGCATGACAGTTACTTCACACCCACTGCCAGGTTAAAAATAAATCTTAATATGATTACAGTGACGAATGTATTGTACTGTTTCTGTAGTGAAGACTTGATAATTCTCCCAAAAAATGGAAAACGGAAAAAAAGTGTTGAAGTTCAGCTCTTTTGTGTTTTAGCAGGCTGGTTTGCATCATTTGAAAGCTTCACGTTATCTTTCTTCCCTGTGTTTCCTCTCTGCAGGGCTCCCTCCCTTGACTCAGTTGTGGAGGGGGACAGAGAGGGTGATGAAACAAAGTTTTGGTTGGCTGTTTTAATGATAGTGTTTCATGGCATGATCCAAAGATTGATGAAGCTGATGGATGTTAGATCAAGCCAGTCAAAAAACCAAATCTTCTGTATTTGGAAAACATACTGCAGGCTCTTTGAATGCTACATCTAGAAGTGAAATAAATGCTCTTAACTACAAATGACATTCCTGTCTTATCTACTGGTGCTTAAACCTGGCTCCCTGCTCTCCTTTTATTGTTTGGCCAGGGAAAAGCCTGGGTTGTTTATTGTGCTACACACAAAACTGCTTTTCTTTTCATTGTGGAAGTAGCCTTATAACATTCGCATAAAATCCTTGTTTCATCCCATGGCAAAGTACATACAGTATATTGCGTGTGCATGTGCTTTGGGGGAGGAGGATATTATCATAATATGATGATGCATTTTGCATGGAGCTCTCCAGAATGCCTCATTTGAGTTTTTGCCATTGTAATTCCATGTATCATTTCAGTGTTAAGCAATGCCCTAGGGTCAGGAAAACCCATAAGATGCAGCTGGTAGTTAACCTATGTGTCACTAGTCTGCACAGAGGATGTAAACCAGAACATTTCCATATGAATAACGCCATCTGTTTTTTAACTCCCTTGCGTTTTGTTCTCAGCCTTCCCCCATCACAGCCATTGCCCTGTATCTCCTTAAAGTTGCTTGTCCTAACTCTGCCCAGCCGCAGCCTTGGTGACCCAGAGGGTCATGAAGCAAGAAAGTGTGTCTGGGGCTAACGCTGCCCAGAGCTGATGTAATGAGGAGACAGGGCAGGGGAAAGTTGAGACTTAAGTCTGAGATGCCCTAAATAGTGCCAGATGCTGGACTGATGAGATAGCAAGTCAGACCTGTACTAGTAGACCTGGGGAGGTGGAAAGAGGGGGGCTTAATTTTAAATTTTTTTTTCCCCAGCCTGAGGACCATAAAAATTTTCAAAGGCAGGTGTGGACCCCATGCACATTTAAATTATAACTCGCTTTGTACTTAGGAACATGTCATTTGGTCACCTTTCTCAGGACACCTATAGATTTTGCAAGTGTTAGCAGGTTTCAGCAGACCACAAACTCTAAAAGAGCTACTACGGGTTGGGTTTTTTCCACTGTGGCCCATGTTCTAATGAGAGATGATAATACAGCACACCACCGTTGGATTTCCTCTTTTTGTCAGTTTAGACAGTGTTATTTTTCAAGTGAAATGCTAAATTGCTAACCTTTTTTGAAAATTTTGTTCGCATGTGATCAGGGAAAACCCTTCACCTAATGGATAGTTTTGTTATGGATACAATCCTGACCATACGTGTGGGGCCAAGATTTTAATTCTTAATAGTTTAGTGAGGACCAATAAGCCTGAGTTTTGTCCTACTGGGAGCTGGTTATAGCATAAAAATGCTATAAATTCATCATTCAGGTGTAAGTGGGGTTTTCCTCCTCCCTGTAAATGTTCTGAAGGTACCAGTGTTGGCTTTGCTCATCTGTAGCACCTGAAATCTCATGGTTCCCATATGTTGTTACAATGTATTTTTGTTAGATGTTAATTTTCCTGTGTATAGGAGAGCTGCTGCATATAGTAGTCTTTTGTGACCATACATTTCTGCCCAAAGAGGCACGTCTTCCAAAAGGGCATTGGTAGATCACTTCTGAAAACTTGTATGATTTAAAAATGAGATTATGATTGTATTAGGTGATACATTTTTGCTTTTTGACGCAAATATTAGCAAGAAGATACTCAAGGCTGCCAATAATTTTGCAGATATAAACATTTTTTCCCTGTAGTTTTGTCATACGTAGTACCACCCCATTTCTTAACGAGGTGTTATAAAAATAATTAACAAGTTCTGTAGTATGTGTGCAGGAGCAAGAAAGCTCCAGCATCAAACCGGAGGGATTAGGGCAGTCCCAAGGGAGTAAATTGAAGCTGCAGAGAAACATAACCCAGCTGGTACCCGCCTGGCCTTCGGTAATAGGGAGCAGCGCCTGGAATGTCTGCCGAGGGGACGTTGTTGTCTGTGTTGGTGCTTTGAAGGCTGTGCACTCATGGGAAGGGGGTTTCTGTCCTCTTTGTACTCCGGCAGGATTTCCGGGACGCTGTGGCACATGCCTCTAGGCAGCTTGGAAAGCCAGTGATTGAGGACAGAATCCTGAATCAGATCCTGTACTACCTACCTCAGCTGTACGAGCTCAATCGGGACCTCCTGAGGGAACTGGAAGAGCGATTATCTCACTGGTGACTATCAACGAAGGGATACCACTCCTTTCATGTTGCTGAAATTTATCTGTGGGGCTTAACTGACTCTGTGTGACCTGGGTTGGACTTGTTTGTGTTTCACGTGCCTTTGTAAATGGCAACTGACTTGGAAGGTAACAGGAGATAATTTTCCATTTAAATGTTCTTTTGGGTGTTTAGATGTGCACAGAAAGGTCCAGAAGATATGTCAACACACACTTTTGGCAACCACGGGTTTTTTTGTTCAGAATTTCATTTTTAATTGAAAGTTCTGGTTCCTACATACGCATGGGCATGATTAGCAGACTGATCTCATTAGAGGAAAAGGAGGCTGTCCTGAAGATCTCTTTGCATTTTAAAGGTAGTTAAGACCTCCTAACTAGACGCAGCGCCGATTGACAGCCACGGTCCCACTGAAGTCCATTCTCAGTTACAGTGGTGGGTGGACCTAAATCAGCTGTACAAAGCATACTGACAAAGGCACTGAAATGGGTAAAGGCTGTAATCCCATGCTTACTATTAAGGGACGGAGACTGCATCTTGAAGTTTGATGATGCATCTCCTCGGAAGTCCAGCTTGTATTGAGGTGTTCAAATGGTTCAGGTCCATTTTAAGTAGACTGTGTGGTCTAACATCAGTGTGTTGAGGTGTGCCTGGTAAGATTTCTCGGAGTAGCCACCTATCTGCTGGACTGTAAGTTTTTTGTTCACAACATAACATGGCACATCTTACTGTGAAAAAGCTCAATGTTTTGCTGTAGGGTTCAGATGTACACTCCTGAGCTCTTTCTAATTGCTCTATTCTTATTTCTAGGCTCGAACATCAAAGAATTGCTGATATATTTGTAAAAAAAGGTCCCTACTTAAAGATGTATTCAACTTACATCAAAGAATTTGATAAAAATGTTGCACTGTTAGATGAACAGTGTAAGAAGAATGCAGGTTTTGCTTCAGTTGTCAAAGACTTCGAGGTACTGTAGTCTTTTGTGAGATATATCCTATTTTGTGGCTTTTCTGCACTTATGATCTTCCATAAGGCTTTAGAGACCATCCCCCAATTTTTTTTCCCCTGCGAAGTCTTGCATTGAGACTTAGTAGGGTAGAAGTGGAAAGAATTAAATTCAGATTTTTGGCTACTGCTGTGAGATACCATAAAAGCCATTGATTTTTAGCACTTGCTACAAATTATCTCAGAGATGCATTAACAAAATCACTAGCCTTTTTTTTTTGTTTCATCTCCTGATCATACTGTGCACTGATTTATTGGCCTATTTTAACCAGGTTGGTTTCTCTACCACATCATAGGGTAGTAGCTTACTCATGGGAATGGTGTTTTGTTGGAAATGTAAAAAAGTGCATATTTCTAGAAGTTTCAAACCCAGCACATGCAGCAATCAGATGGAAGCTGATTCATTTCCCTAAGAACGTTGCCAGATTTTTACGTGATTCCCTTAAAACAAATCAGAGAAAAGGTGCAAGCTCCCTAAGCACATGATCCGCACAAACTGGATTTACCTCCTATTGCACGGGCTTCCCCTTGGGTAATCCCTGCTCTGTTTGCTGGTTCAAAAAGGCTCCTTACAGTGGGCAAAGGAGGAGCTTGAGGTAGTCAGCAAAGACTGGGAGAAGATAAGAGCCCTTTTTAGGGATGCAGTGTTTCTGATGTGCATTATTTTGAATGCAAGCTCAAGCTAATTTAACATATTTAAGCATGGAAATTTTAATTTTGCATTATCTGTTAGAGGTGTGCTTACCAACGTCTGTTAAGTCAGGATTAATTTTGCATTCAGTCTTCCACAAGGGGAAAGAGCATTTACCACTGTGGTAGATAAAGCTGACCCGAGGTAATCAGCAGTTGTTTGTGGGTAGGATTTCTTTTGCTGGAAACCTTGACTACCACCGACTGGTGACTTGGTTTGGGTGTTTCTTTCAGATGAGCCCCCGCTGTGCTAGTCTGGCCCTCAAGCACTATCTGCTCAAGCCAGTTCAGAGGATTCCCCAGTACAGGCTCCTGTTGACAGGTACAGTCAAGCTCTTCTACAGGATTAAGAAGCCCATCTTCCCACGTCCCAGGAAACTTGTCTTCAGGCGGATGTATCCATCTGTAAAACATGTTTATCTGACTTCAGATATGTGAAGCTTTTTTAATAACATGGCATGAGTTTAGAGGCTTTCTTTGTTAATATTGATTGCAGTAAGATACACAAGTGGGGTACTAGTATTCCCAACTCCAGTGTGTTCTCTGATGGTATATTCAGCAGTACTTTGAAAACATGAAACCTGTGGTGGTATTTGTTTGTTTCTGTGGAAATAGAAGCCTCCTGTTTTGCTTTGGGTTTTGTTGGAGGTGGGCGGGGTGGGTTTGTTGTTGGTTTTTTTTTCCTCTGGAAGAAAAAATACTATGGAAAATTGCAGCTAGAAGAAGGAAGTGAAAGATGCAACTGTGAACTTCTGCAAGTGGCTTCTCCATTTCTCCCCTACCCAGGTGTTTTGTCTGTAAAATCCATTCCCTTTTACAGGCAAAACACATGTTTTTACTGTACGTTACCAGTAAGTGCTTAAGACTTGTTGCAGGGGCATTGCAGGCCAAAGAGCTGGACTGGGACCAGGAAGTCTGGGCTCTGTACCCTGCTCTGGCACTGGGATGTTGGGATGACCTTGAGTAGGTCATCTCCATATGCTCTCCTTTCTGTAAAAGGATGGCTATGATAGAGGTCTCCTTTGTGCAGTATTTTGAGATGTGTTTGTGGTAAGAGCGGATGACTCCTGTAAGGATTTGGAAATACCTAAAGCATTGTTTTTGAAAGCTGTTGCTTCTTGATGAGCAATTTAAAAATAGCCTCTGTTTATGTAGTAACTGCACAATAAAATGCTCCGTGACCTTTTACTTGGCTCTGTAGCAGCTTGTTGGCATTTCCCCAGCAAGTACTTAGACTATTGATGCTGTGGGAGATACAGGCTTAAGTGTTATACAGCAGTTACCAAGTTATTAACATTGACTGTTTTCATTTTAATCATCTCATTGAAGTCACAGGTGTTGAAAAAAAAGGGTGAAAAGCCCTTACTAAATGGACTACTTTTTAGGGGAAAATCTTAGTGGCTTTTAATTAATGAAATCAAACCATAAAATGGCATTTGGGGAGTTGCTTTGTTTTAAGAGGATTGTGACTTACAACATGGTGTAGGCTTGTTATACACTCCAATATCAACAGAGCTTTGGGTAAGTTCAAAGGTTTTAGTTAATAAGATCGAACAGATGATCAGGATGTAGTAAATGTCTTTGGCAGTATATATAGCAAAACAAGAGATGTCAGGGGTGAATGGCACTGAAATGAAACTCGGATGTTGAAGGGGAATTCCTCATGATCATTAACTGTCCTTGTGGCTGGGACAGGCTGGTTTAGACCTGAAAAAACTCATTCTGTGGTGATGGGGGTTGCTGTGGGTGTCCCCAGCCTGCACACCTTACTGTGGCTGCCCAGCTTTAAAGACACCTGCAACTGCAAATGTTATTGACAGGAATGGGATTGCAATGCTGGCTGCTGATTTACAAAAGTCATTTTCTCTTGTTCTGTGGGAGCAGTAAAAGAGATCAGACTTAAGAATTTAACTGGGTGTATATGTGTGTGTGTGTGTTACTTTGGATCCGTTTAATTTTCAGTCTGTTCAGTCTGTTCAATTCTGTTTCCCTTGGGATTCTCTCTCTTCCATCTCTCTGTGAGTGACCCATCTGCTTTGTTACCTTCCAACAGCTCTGTGTAATAGTGAGCACCCTCGATACAAACTTGTGCTGCAAAACCTTTGGAGGACACGCAGAATATTTGGATGTCTTGTTGCAGTGGGTGAGATGCAGCTATGCCACGGCCATCCCAGCTGAAGACGGGGTTATCTGTGGGTGAGGGAGGAGGGGGCAGCAGGTAAGAGTAGGGGAGCGAAAATAATCCAGGAAATGAAGTGCAAGGCCTGAGTCAGCAGGGATTTCGTCCTATTTGGATGTTTTGTGTCAGTGGGACAGCTTTGTACTGGCAACCTGCTGCTACATGGTCACATCACAAGATTGTTCCTGTGCTTTGAAGTGGGGTTACTTTTGTGCTAACGAAAGGAGGAGCAGGTGGACTCGTAAATCAGCCAGGGAGAGGTACAGCTCAGCTGTGTTTCTGTTTAATTATACAGCTTCTCCCATCCAGCAAGCGAACTGCCACTTCTCCACGTACTAGCCCTGAGCTCTATACAGAAAATATTAGATTTGCCCTTGGGGAAGTTAATTAGAGGCCTCTGCCTTATAATAGGAAGAAACGAAGTAGAGTTGATTCTCTCTTCCCAGAAACCTCTGATTTAAGTAGGTGACTTGAGACTGTACAATATAAACAGGCTTGTCATTGTCACAGGATAAGCCTCTCTCCTCTTTTTTTCTCAGAATAAGATTTGCAGAGAGAGAGCCTTTCATTATCCTTAACCGGGGTATAGTGAGGGGAGGCTGAGTGGGATGAAAAATAAGCCTTTGAGCACACTGCTCCTTTGCAGGTCAGAAATAAGAGTTGTCAGACTTGAGGCCAATTACATGGTAGGGAACAATTGCTTTGAGTTTTACTTAATTAAATTAGACAACCTGAGACAAAAAAGTTGTTAATGAAGCAGAAGATAAATTTTAGCAGGAGAAGCGATAAATTGCTGCCCCCCCAGCAAGAAGAGAGAGAGAATTGCTGGCTGCTGTCAAGTAGAAGCAGGGCTTAAGGAAATTGTCACAGAAACAGTATTTGTGTGCTTTTGTGTTGATTTTTGTTGTGTTTTGGGGTACCCAGCAGTGATGAATTCTAATTTCTAAGTCTGCCTTTCGGAAGGTATGCTTAAGGTCTTCTTAGTCTGAACAACTAAAGCACATTCCAGAGGAGAAATTTTTTTTGGCAAAGACAGTAGATACCATTCCACCTTAATATTTGACTTAGGTATTTATTTTTTCTAGGAATATTTTTGCTAAATTTTTACTGTAACATTATTCATGTCTGCGAACTCCTCTTGTCTTATAGTTTAAGCTAGTACCTCCAGAAAGTTGTTGGCAAGCACAGAATTTCTGGTGTGTATTCACAGAAGACATTAAGAACACCTATTCTGATGCTTCTCTGAAGCTGTGTTTCAGCTATGAACTGAGGTTCACTTACCAGATATACATAGAGAATATTAAGATTAAAATTATGTATTTATCACTCTCAGGATTTTACAGTTGCAAGTCTTATTGGCTGCTTCAGTCTTGTAATGTAAAAGCTGCCTTCCTTGTTAAATACAGAATTTTAAATGAATGCAGTTATGGTAAAATCTCTGATTTTTTCCCTCTTGTGTTCACTGATGATATGATTTAAAATGTTAGGCTATACCAGTGCAAAAAAAAATGGTTTTGCGTTATGTAAAAAGTGTTGTTGTTTTGGGGAACACGTCATAAAGCATGACTGTGCCAAGCAAAAGTCAGTTCCTGTGTTGTCTCTCTGGTTTTACGTTTCCAGTGCAAATAACTTTGGATATTATATTGGCTATCTCCAAGTACTAGGGACAGTTTCTGAAAGAGCCATCAGTACGCTTGCAGACAAATAAGTTCTACCCACCTCACCTCTCCCATCCCATAGGGAAGCAGCTTTGGTTGGCAGCTTTATGATGCTGCTGTTTCTGTGTAAGCTGCAAGGGCTCATTTTTCATACTGGGAGTTTCCCACTGGAGTCCTTCGTGCTGGCCCCGATGAAGTTTAGGTTGCAGTTGTAAAGCTTTAACTTGCTTGCTTTATGGTGGAGTCCCAAGACTGCTCTGCCTGGGCAGTATGGCACAGCTCCGACTGGAGAGAGCACCCGTCAGCAGGCAGGGCAGGAGCAGGCCACCGACGTTGTTTTTAATGGAGTGTGTGTCCACCTAAGCGTTGCACTGGGATGCCTGGTAGCTACTGCAGCACAAGATCTTGAGGGATGTGAAGGATGCAATATTTATGGAGCATAGCCAGTGAGGTTTTGGTGCCATGTCAGACTTGTCTTAAAAGATCACACATTGGCCAGCGCCTGATAACAATCAGACAAAACTTGGAGGAGAGCGGAAAGCTGCGGGTGTTCCAGTGGCTCAGCCAACCAGACCTCCCAGCGCTCCCTCCCTGCTTCCCTGGAGGAGACCCCAGCTGGTTCCTTTTCCTTCACCCCAACCTGCTCTTCATGCTTCTCTCTTCTATCCTCCCTTAGGTCATTGCCAAAAAAATAGAATTTCAGTGCCAAATATTTTTCTTCCTATAGTTCTGTTGTTCTCAAATCTTTCATGAACTGTGACAAGATTTCTCACTCTTCATAGCATTTCTACTGCAGAAACATGTTTCATAATTCCTCGGTTTTCCTTTACTTTTTTGCATAAGGAAAAGATTACAATACACTGAGCGGTCTCTGAGGGGTATGAATGAAGCAAGACGTCTTCAGAATGCAGGAACAATTGGCTCCTGATCCTTCTTGAGTAAAAGGACAAATTTGGGTAGGGCAAGCCTATGGGAGTTGAATTATTTCACTCCTACGTGAAACTTCTACAACTGTAAAGCTAACCTTAAATGCTTGCTAGATCACATGTGATTAGTTTTCAGCAGATCTGCCAGGGTCTTAACACCTCATTTAAAAGGTAACTGTAAATCAGTGTTTGTTGATATTATCAATCTAACCTGTATATTTCTTTGAAAGATTCTGATTTGGCTTCTTTCCATTTTAAGCAGTTCAAAGCTGTAGCTTGTAGAGAATAGATGGTTGACATTTTACTGAGGATGTGTATTAATCTTTGACAGGATATTGTACTTCTTGGTGAACTGGACACTCAGCCAGGGAATGGAAACTCGAGGGGGATGTTTTCTTGTACAGTCACACATTTGGAGTTAATTTTAGCTAAGTAAAATAGATTTTAAAACTAGTGGATTGAGGGTGCCATCTCGTGGTTGAGGAACTAAATTTATTATTGAAAACCAAAAATGCCTATTTGAACGTGTTGTGTGTGTAGGTTATAATACTTTTATTAATGAAAAATATTGATCGTAATCAAATCTTCTGTAATGGAATACTTTTCTTCTTACCTCCTATAGACAATCTAGGTGTTCAGGCAAATATCTATAATCTCCAAAATTTTTTGCATCAGTTTAAATATGAATGATTGCAAGTAAGTACTTACTGTTCACTTGCTTATTTTGTTCTGGAACAATATAGACAACATATCATTTATCTTTGGAGAACACCACTGATTTAATAACCTTCTCTTCCCTGAGCAAGATATCATAATACACTTTCATTATGGAAATGCTACTTTTCCTTTTCTTATTAGACACATTTAAAAGATGTAGTAGTAGAGCCTTGTGGCATAGATTTGCCTGAAAAGCAGAGTTCCAGGAAAAAGGTGGTTTTTACTACTTCGTGGTGCTTTTATTTCTTTAACAAAACTATCTCTATGATATTTTTTTCTCTTTATACAGATTATTTGAAGAATCTTCTAGAAGAATCTGCAGACTATAGGGATACTCAAGGTAAATGTCTCTTTAGATTGAAGAAATAACAGCTTATGTACATATGATGTACATATGTACAATGTTTCTCAATTTTAAATGCATGCAAAATGCTAAGCCAGTAATATAAATGTTTTCTAAGCTTCTCAGCAGGGATACTGAAAGATTGCAACCTTGTATTTCAAAAAAGCTTGGAACTGACAGTGGTATCAACTCACCCTTGAGTTGAAACCAAGAGATAAGGGTGAAGTTTCCACAGGCAGCCTTAAGCAAGTATTTTGGGCACTGGTATTGAAAGAGACAGTCCTTGCATCTGCAGACCTTTGATGATAGGCAGCCTGGGCTACCAGCTGCTCTCCCTCGCCTGTGAGCCCTTCTGGCCTCCTCCGCTGTCTGTGCCGGGACACATGTTCATGTGGCAGGAGTGAACGAGGTCAAGGACCTGTTCTGGGTTATATTTAGCCTGAGGAGTTCTCCACTTTGACTTGTCGCAACTGGCACAAACACCAGTGACTTCCAAAACTTTGCCTGTATGTGGGGAAAGGACAAAAGAGGAAATGAGAAGGAGTAGTTGGTGATGGAAGAGGACAGGATTACATATTTCGTGGTAGTTTGGGATTAAGCTGGTTAAATGTGGGTCTAGCAATGCCATGCACATTCAGTGTGTTTCCTTCTTTCATGTGTGTGCCTCAGCAGTACTAAAGCACCCCCAGTTGATGTTTCCATTTCATGTGCATGAGCCCCTGTCACTTTTATCAGTCTCTTTAGTGCCATTTGTGCAAGACTCTTATCTCTAGGAGTGTTGTGCAGAGATAGATGATTGGACGGCAATAAATGCGTGCCGTCAATGCAGTGAGCCAAGTTTGCTTTCTTACAGCTTTTTCTGCTGGCACAGTGCAGTGAAATTTATGAGTAAATACCTTTCTTAGGACATTTAGACATTGTTTTTGAGCATATTAATTATATGAGCCAAAAGTATTTTAAATGAGGACTCTTTAAGAGACAGAAAACTTTATCTCTACATCGTCTCAGTTACAATGTTGTTAACTTTTCTGCTGGAAGTAGAAACATTGAAATTAAAGTAATTCTTTGTGTGGAAAAAGTAGAATTTAATTTTGCGTGTGGACTGTTTTGATTAGCTGTAAGAAATGAGTGACACTGCTGGTTGAATCAATGACTTGCCAGTGCACACTTACTAACCCTGATCCAGACACTCTGTGATCTATGGAAAGTGCTCCTGAATGCAGTGACTGTATGATCAGGTCCTTGAATCTTGGTATAATGTGGAAGGGCAATATTGTACTTGTGCTTTGCATAATGCTGGTGCTAACTAGTTTGTATAACAAAAGCATTGTTTCTTCATCCTTCAGATGCTTTAGCTGTTGTCATAGAAGTTGCAAACCATGCCAATGACATCATGAAGCAGGGAGTAAGTATTTTGACTTATGAAGCTGGTTGATGAAAGCTTTTTCTCTTTAAAAAAAACAACCATCATGGATGCAAGTGCAATTACTTACCTTTTGCTTCTCCTCCCTGCAGGATAACTTTCAGAAACTCATGCAGATTCAGTACAGTTTAAATGGACACCATGAGATTGTACAGCCAGGAAGGGTAGGTCCTCCTGATGGCATTCAGCAGATTGCAGTAAAAATGCAGCACAGATGATACGTGAGCAAAGTACTGAAGCTCATATGTATCAAGAACAAAAACGGTCCATTGCTTAATTATTTGGTTCTAACAGTCAGATGAATACTACCTCTCTGTACATGTATCGTTTTTAAAGACATCTGATGAAAATTTGTGATTTTTAGAATATAATTCCTTGCCAGCTGTTGCAAGCAGGTTTTTTTCTTAAGCTTAATGTTGTATTTGTCATGATTTCAAGTGCAGTGTGGAAAACTATAATGCAGCCATTCACACTCGCTTTCAGAGAAACTTAAGGGTTAACAGCCTTTCTCAGAAAGGAAAGCTTGAATCACAAAACTTCTGCAGCATTTCAAGTGTAGAAATAATAATGAAAAAGTCAGCTCATTGGTACAGCTTGTGCCCTGAAAAACTAGGTTTTGAATTGCTTGTTTTAATTTGCTAGGTGTTTCTGAAAGAGGGAACACTGATGAAGCTGTCCCGGAAGGTCATGCAGCCACGAATGTTTTTTCTGGTAAGATGGCTGTGTATATTGCTGTGTGCCTAATGCTAGTGCAGTTTTAAGTGGTTGAAACTTTACACTGCAAACATAAGTAACTAGTAACTTCAGGTCATGGAAATAATGACCATTTCTTGCTGTTCTCCTTGCTCAGTTCTAATATAGAGATCATCAGTTGCATATGCACTAATTTTCATAGAAAACCATTTCGCACTAAACTGTACTGTTTTGAACAATGCTCACTTAAAAGCTGAGCACTTTTATGAGAAGACGTTACCTGTGGTAGTGCAAAAACTAAACGTGACTCCATCCCACTTAGCCATACCAGATCTTAAAACCTACACCTCCGCTGCTGTTATCGTACCCTTCCCTCCCTCCCTCCTCCTCTCCTTCCCCTGCAGGAGCCTGCTTACATCCTGATACGAGCACTGGGCTGGAAGTTAAGTTCTCTTCCTCTCTCTGCTACTGTTTTGTTTTAAAACTTCTGTGCATCTCTGAAGTTGCTCTTTCCAGTTGAACCTTTTGTTTTTCTCTTCTATTTAGATACTAAGGCAATTATTGCTGTAATTTGTGGTGTTACTGGTCATGAAATCTGTATTTTAGTTACTGTAGTACATATGAATATTTCCCTAGGCAGTTATGGAGTATGTATCCTAATCTTGCAAGTGTCTGTCTTACACTCTGGAGGTGATTTTGTAGCATGTAAAGCTCTGGGATAACTGCAAATGGTATCAGTTAAGGTAATACAGGCTGGGTGGAGAGTGGAT